>NW_027422142.1:0-267642 GCF_037893015.1 Macrotis lagotis | reverse complement strand
CCGCCTTGCCGTGCATTGCCTGGCCGTGCGTTGTCGTACCTTAGCCTTTTTTCACCTTGCCATAGCCTTGCTTGCGTTGCATTGCTTTGCCTTGCATTCCTTGCCTTCCCTTACTCTTTGTTTGCCTTCGGTGCATTGCCTAGCCTTGCGTTGTCGTGCATTAGCCTTGCCTAGCCTCACCGTGCCTTGCCTTGCGTTACCCTTTCCTTGCCTTGCCGTGCATTGCCTAGCCGTGCGTTGTCGTGCCTTAGCCTTGTTTCCCCTTGCCGTGGCGTGCCTTTTGTTACACTTGCCTTGCCTGGCTTTGCCTTGCCTTCCTTTCCTTCCGTTACTCTTTCCTTCCCTTGCAGTACATTGCCTAGCGTTGCATTTTCGTGCCTTATCCGTGCCTCACCTGACCGTGCCTTCCCTTGCGTTACCCTTTCCTTGCCTTCCCGTGCATTGCCTAGCCCTGTGTTGTCGTGCCTTAGCCTTGTTACCCCTTGCCGTGCCGTTCCTTCCGTTACCATTGCCTTTCCTTGCTTTCCCTTGCCTTCCTTACCTTCCGTTACTCTTTCCTTGCCTTGCCGTGCACTGCCTAGCCTTGCGTTGTCGTGCATTAGCCTTGCCTCACCTGACCGTGCCTTGCCTTGCGTTACCCTTTCCTTGCCTTGCCGTGCATTGCCTAGCCCTGCGTTGTCGTGCCTTAGCCTTGTTACGCTGTGCCGTCCCCGTCCTTCCGTTACCCTTGCTTCCCTTGCTTTCCCTTGCCTTCCTTGTGTTCCGTTACTCTTTGCTTGCCTTCCGTGCATTGCCTAGCCTTGCGTTGTCGTGCCTTAGCCTTGCCTCGCCTGACCGAGCTTTCCCATGCGTTACCCTTTCCTTGCCTTGCCGTGCATTGCCTAGCGTGCGTTGTCGTGCCTTAGCCTTTTTTCCCCTTGCCGTGCCGTTCCTTCCGTTACCCTTGCCTTTTCTTGCTTTCCCTTGCCTTGCTTACCTTCCGTTACTCTTTGCTTGCATTCCCTGCATTGCCTAGCCTGCGTTGCCGTGCCTTAAACTTATCTCGCCTGACCGTGCCTTCCTTTGCTTTAAGCTTTCCTTGCATTGTCGTGCATTGCCTAGCCTTGCGTTGTCGTGCATTAGCCTTGCCTAGCCTCACCGTGCCTTGCCTTGCGTTACCCTTTCCTTGCCTTGCCGTGCATTGCCTAGCCGTGCGTTGTCGTGCCTTAGCCTTGTTTCCCCTTGCCGTGGCGTGCCTTTTGTTACACTTGCCTTGCCTGGCTTTGCCTTGCCTTCCTTTCCTTCCGTTACTCTTTCCTTCCCTTGCCGTGCATTGCCTAGCGTTGCATTTTCGTGCCTTATCCTTGCCTCACCTGACCGTGCCTTCCCTTGCGTTACCCTTTCCTTGAATTGACGTGCATTGCCTAGCCTGTGTTGTCGTGCCTTAGCCTTGTTACCCCTTGCCGTGCCGTTCCTTCCGTTACCATTGCCTTTCCTTGCTTTCCCTTGCCTTCCTTACCTTCCGTTACTCTTTCCTTGCCTTGCCGTGCACTGCCTAGCCTTGCGTTGTCGTGCATTAGCCTTGCCTCACCTGACCGTGCTTTCCCATGCGTTACCCTTTCCTTGCCTTGCCGTGCATTGCCTAGCGTGCGTTGTCGTGCCTTAGACTTGTTTCCCCTTGCCGTGCCGTTCCTTCCGTTACCATTGCCTTTCCTTGCTTTCCCTTGCCTTCCTTACCTTCCGTTACTCTTTGCTTGCTTTCCCTGCATTGCCTAGCCTTGTGTTGTCGTGTCTTAGCCTTATCTCCCCTGACCGTGCCTTCCTTTGCTTTAAGCTTCCCTTGCATTGTCGTGCATTGCCTAGCCTTGCGTTGTCGTGCATTAGCCTTGCTTGGCCTCACCGTGCCTTGCCTTGCGTTACTCTTTCCTTGCCTTGCCGTGCATTGCCTAGCCTTGCATTTTCGTGCCTTATCCTTGCCTCACCTGACCGTGCCTTCCCTTGCGTTACCCTTTCCTTTCCTTGCCGTGCATTGCCTAGCCCTGCGTTGTCGTGCCTTAGCCTTGTTACCCCTTGCCGTGCCGTTCCTTCCGTTACCCTTGCCTTCCCTTGCTTTCCCTTGCCTTCCTTGCGTTCCGTTAATCTTTGCTTGCTTTCCGTGCATTGCCTAGCCTTGCGTTGTCATGCCTTAGCCTTGCCTCGCCTGACCTTGCTTTCCCATGCGTTACCCTTTCCTTGCCTTGCCGTGCATTGCCTAGCGTGCGTTGTCGTGCCTTCGCCTTGTTTACCCTTGCCGTGCCGTTCCTTCCGTTACCATTGCCTTTCCTTGCTTTCCCTTGCCTTCCTTACCTTCCGTTACTCTTTCCTTGCCTTGCCGTGCACTGCCTAGCCTGGCGTTGTCGTGCATTAGCCTTGCCTCACCTGACCTTGCCTTCCCTTGCGTTACCCTTTCCTTGCCTTGCCGTGCATTGCCTAGCCCTGCGTTGTCGTGCCTTAGCCTTGTTACCCTGTGCCGTGCCCGTCCTTCCGTTACCCTTGCTTCCCTTGCTTTCCCTTGCCTTCCTTGCGTTCCGTTACTCTTTGCTTGCCTTCCGTGCATTGCCTAGCCTTGCGTTGTCGTGCCTTAGCCTTGCCTCGCCTGACCGAGCTTTCCCATGCGTTACCCTTTCCTTGCCTTGCCGTGCATTGCCTAGCGTGCGTTGTCGTGCCTTAGCCTTTTTTCCCCTGGCCGTGCCGTTCCTTCCGTTACCCTTGCCTTTTCTTGCTTTCCCTTGCCTTGCTTACCTTCCGTTACTCTTTGCTTGCATTCCCTGCATTGCCTAGCCTGCGTTGCCGTGCCTTAACCTTATCTCGCCTGACCGTGCCTTCCTTTGCTTTAAGCTTTCCTTGCATTGTCGTGCATTGCCTAGCCTTGCGTTGTCGTGCATTAGCCTTGCCTAGCCTCACCGTGCCTTGCCTTGCGTTACTCTTTCCTTGCTTTGCCGTGCATTGCCCAGCCTTGCATTTTCGTGCCTTATCCTTGCCTCAGCTGACCGTGCCTTCCCTTGCGTTACCCTTTCCTTGCCTTGCAGTGCATTGCCTAGCCCTGCGTTGTAGTGCCTTATCCTTGTTACCCATTGCCGTGCCGTTCCTTCCGTTACCCTTGCCTTCCCTTGCTTTCCCTTGGCTTCCTTGCGTTCCGTTACTCTTTGCTTGCTTTCCGTGCATTGCCTAGCCTTGCGTTGTCGTGCCTTAGCCTTGCCTCGCCTGACCGTGCATTCCCTTGCGTTACCCTTTCCTTGCCTTGCCATGCATTGCCTAGCCGTGCGTTGTCGTGCCTTAGCCTTGTTTCCCCTTGCCGTGCCGTTCCTTCCGTTACACTTGCCTTTCTTTGATTTCCCTTGCCTTCCTTACCTTCCGTTACTCTTTGCTTGCCTTCCGTGCATTGCCTAGCCTTGCGTTGTCGGGCCTTAGCCTTGCCTCGCCTGACCGTGCTTTCCCATGCGTTACCCTTTCCTTGCCTTGCCGTGCATTGCCTAGCCTGCGTTGTCGTGCCTTAGCCTTGTTTCCCCTTGCCGTGCCGTTCCTTCCGTTACCCTTGCCTTTCATTGCTTTTCCTTGCCTTGCTTACCTTCCGTTAATCTTTGCTTCCCTTCCCTGCATTGCCTAGCCTTGCGTTGTCGTGCCTTAGCCTTATCTCGCCTGACCGTGCCTTCCTTTGCTTTAAGCTTTCCTTGCATTGTCGTGCATTGCCTAGCCTTGCGTTGTCGTGCATTAGCCTTGCCTAGCCTCACCGTGCCTTGCCTTGCGTTACCCTTTCCTCGCCTTGCCGTGCATTGCCTAGCCGTGCGTTGTCGTGCCTTAGCCTTTTTTCACCTTGCCATAGCCTTGCTTGCGTTGCATTGCTTTGCCTTGCATTCCTTGCCTTCCCTTACTCTTTGTTTGCCTTCGGTGCATTGCCTAGCCTTGCGTTGTCGTGCTTTGGCCTTGCCTAGCCTCACCGTGCCTTGCCTTGCGTTACCCTTTCCTTGCCTTGCCGTGCATTGTCTAGCCGTGCGTTGTCGTGCCTTAGCCTTGTTTCCCCTTGCCGTGGCGTGCCTTTTGTTACACTTGCCTTGCCTGGCTTTGCCTTCCCTTCCTTTCCTTCCGTTACTCTTTCCTTGCCTTGCCGTGCATTGCCTAGCGTTGCATTTTCGTGACTTATCCTTTCCTCACCTGACCGTGCCTTCCCTTGCGTTACCCTTTCCTTGCCTTGCCGTGCATTGCCTAGCCCTGCGTTGTCGTGCCTTAGCCTTGTTACCCCTTGCCGTGCCGTTCCTTCCGTTACCATTGCCTTTCCTTTCTTTCCCTTGCCTTCCTTACCTTCCGTTACTCTTTCCTTGCCTTGCCGTGCACTGCCTAGCCTTGCGTTGTCGTGCATTAGCCTTGCCTCACCTGACCGTGACTTCCCTTGCGTTACCCTTTCCTTGCCTTGCCGTGCATTGCCTAGCCCTGCGTTGTCGTGCCTTAGCCTTGTTACCCCTTGCCGTGCCGTTCCTTCCGTTACCCTTGCCTTCACTTGCTTTCCCTTACCTTCCTTGCGTTCCGTTACTCTTTCCTTGCTTTCCGTGCATTGCCTAGCCTTGCGTTGTCATGCCTTAGCCTTGCCTCGCCTGACCGTGCTTTCCCATGCGTTACCCTTTCCTTGCCTTGCCGTGCATTGCCTAGCGTCCGTTGTCGTGCCTTAGCCTTGTTTCCCCTTGCCGTGCCGTTCCTTCCGTTACATTTGCCTTTCCTTGCTTTCCCTTGCCTTCCTTTCCTTCCGTTACTCTTTGCTTGCCTTCCGTGCATTGCTAGCCTTGCGTTGTCGTGCCTTAGCCTTGCCTCGCCTGAACGTGCTTTCCCATGCGTTACCCTTTCCTTGCCTTGCCGTGCATTGCCTAGCCTGCGTTGCCGTGCCTTAGCCTTGTTTCCCCTTGCCGTGCCTTTCCTTCCGTTTCCCTTGCCTTTCCTTGCTTTTCCTTGCCTTGCTTACCTTCCGTTACTCTTTGCTTCCCTTCCCTGCATTGCCTAGCCTTGCGTTGTCGTGCCTTAGCCTTATCTCGCCTGACCGTGCCTTCCTTTCCTTTAAGCTTTCCTTGCATTGTCGTGCATTGCCTAGCCTTGCGTTGTCGTGCATTAGACTTGCCTAGCCTCACCGTGCCTTGCCTTGCGTTACCCTTTCCTTGCCTTGCCGTGCATTGCCTAGCCGTGCGTTGTCGTGCCTTAGCCTTGTTTCCCCTTGCCGTGGCGTGCCTTTTGTTACACTTGCCTTGCCTGGCTTTGCCTTGCCTTCCTTTCCTTCCGTTACTCTTTCCTTGCCTTGCCGTGCATTGCCTAGCCTTGCATTGTCGTGCCTTATCCTTGCATCACCTGACCGTGCCTTCCCCTGCGTTACCCTTTCCTTTCCTTGCCGTGCATTGCCTAGCCCTGCGTTGTCGTGCCTTAGCCTTGTTACCCCTTGCCGTGCCGTTCCTTCCGTTACCCTTGCCTTCCCTTGCTTTCCCTTGCCTTCCTTGCGTTCCGTTACCCTTTGCTTGCTTTCCGTGCATTGCCTAGCCTTGCGTTGTCATGCCTTAGCCTTGACTCGCCTGACCGTGCTTTCCCATGCGTTACCCTTTCCATGCCTTGCCGTGCATTGCCTAGCGTGCGTTGTCGTGCCTTAGACTTGTTTCCCCTTGCCGTGCCGTTCCTTCCGTTACCATTGCCTTTCCTTGCTTTCCCTTGCCTTCCTTACCTTCCGTTACTCTTTGCTTGCTTTCCCTGCATTGCCTAGCCTTGTGTTGTCGTGTCTTAGCCTTATCTCCCCTGACCATTCCTTCCTTTGCTTTAAGCTTTCCTTGCATTGTCGTGCATTGCCTAGCCTTGCGTTGTGGTGAATTAGCCTTGCCTAGCCTCACCGTGCCTTGCCTTGCGTTACCCTTTCCTTGCCTTGCCGTGCATTGCCTAGCCTTGCATTGTCGTCCCTTATCCTTGCATCACCTGACCGTGCCTTCCCCTGCGTTACCCTTTCCTTGCCTTGCCGTGCATTGCCTAGCCCTGCGTTGTCGTGCCTTAGCCTTGTTACCCTTTGCCGTGCCGTTCCTTCCGTTACCCTTGCCTTCCCTTGTTTCCCTTGCCTTCCTTGCGTTCCGTTACCCTTTGCTTGCTTTCCGTGCATTGCCTAGCCTTGCGTTGTCATGCCTTAGCCTTGACTCGCCTGACCGTGCTTTCCCATGCGTTACCCTTTCCATGCCTTGCCGTGCATTGCCTAGCGTGCGTTGTCGTGCCTTAGACTTGTTTCCCCTTGCCGTGCCGTTCCTTCCGTTACCATTGCCTTTCCTTGCTTTCCCTTGCCTTCCTTACCTTCCGTTACTCTTTGCTTGCTTTCCCTGCATTGCCTAGCCTTGTGTTGTCGTGTCTTAGCCTTATCTCCCCTGACCATGCCTTCCTTTGCTTTAAGCTTTCCTTGCATTTTCGTGCATTGCCTAGCCTTGCGTTGTCGTGAATTAGCCTTGCCTAGCCTCACCGTGCCTTGCCTTGCGTTACTCTTTCCTTGCCTTGCCGTGCATTGCCTAGCGTGCGTTGCCTTGCCTTAGCCTTGTTTCCCCTTGCCGTGCCGTTCCTTCCGTTACACTTGCCTTTCCTTGCTTTCCCTTGCCTTCCTTACCTTCCGTTACTCTTTGCTTGCCTTCCGTGCATGGCTAGCCTTGCGTTGTCGTGCCTTAGCCTTATCTCGCCTGACCGTGCCTTCCTTTGCTTTAAGCTTTCCTTGCATTGTCGTGCATTGCCTGGCCTTGCGTTGTCGTGCATTAGCCTTGCCTAGCCTCACCGTGCCTTGCCTTGCGTTACCCTTTCCTCGCCTTGCCGTGCATTGCCTAGGCGTGCGTTGTCGTGCCTTAGCGTTTTTTCACCTTGCCATAGCCTTGCTTGCGTTGCATTGTTTTGCCTTGCATTCCTTGCATTCCCTTACTCTTTGTTTGCCTTCGGTGCATTGCCTAGCCTTGCGTTGTCGTGCTTTAGACTTGCCTAGCCTCACCGTGCCTTGCCTTGCGTTACCCTTTCCTTGCCTTGCCGTGCATTGCCTAGCCGTGCGTTGTCGTGCCTTAGCCTTGTTTCCCCTTGCCGTGGCGTGCCTTTTGTTACACTTGCCTTGCCTGGCTTTGCCTTGCCTTCCTTTCCTTCCGTTACTCTTTCCTTGCCTTGCCGTGCATTGCCTAGCCTTGCATTGACGTGACTTATCCTTGCATCACCTGACCGTGCCTTCCCCTGCGTTACCCTTTCCTTGCCTTGCCGTGCATTGCCTAGCCCTGCGTTGTCGTGCCTTAGCCTTGTTACCCCTTACCGTGAAGTTCCTTCCGTTACCCTTGCCTTCCCTTGCTTTCCCTTGCCTTCCTTTCGTTCCGTTACCCTTTGCTTGCTTTCCGTGCATTGCCTAGCCTTGCGTTGTCATGCCTTAGCCTTGCCTCGCCTGACCTTGCTTTCCCATGCGTTACCCTTTCCTTGCCTTGCCGTGCATTGCCTAGCGTGCGTTGTCGTGCCTTAGCCTTGTTTCCCCTTGCCGTGCCGTTCCTTCCGTTACCATTGCCTTTCCTTGCTTTCCCTTGCCTTCCTTACCTTCCGTTACTCTTTCCTTGCCTTGCCGTGCACTGCCTAGCCTGGCGTTGTCGTGCATTAGCCTTGCCTCACCTGACCGTGCCTTCCCTTGCGTTACCCTTTCCTTGCCTTGCCGTGCATTGCCTAGCCCTGCGTTGTCGTTCCTTAGCCTTGTTATGCTGTGCCGTGCCCGTCCTTCCGTTACCCTTGCTTCCCTTGCTTTCCCTTGCCTTCCTTGTGTTCCGTTACTCTTTGCTTGCCTTCCGTGCATTGCCTAGCCTTGCGTTGTCGTGCCTTAGCCTTGCCTCGCCTGACCGAGCTTTCCCATGCGTTACCCTTTCCTTGCCTTGCCGTGCATTGCCTAGCGTGCGTTGTCGTGCCTTAGCCTTTTTTCCCCTTGCCGTGCCGTTCCTTCCGTTACCCTTGCCTTTTCTTGCTTTCCCTTGCCTTGCTTACCTTCCGTTACTCTTTGCTTGCATTCCCTGCATTGCCTAGCCTGCGTTGCCGTGCCTTAAACTTATCTCGCCTGACCGTGCCTTCCTTTCACTTAAGCTTTCCTTGCATTGTCGTGCATTGCCTAGCCTTGCGTTGTCGTGCATTAGCCTTGCCTAGCCTCACCGTGCCTTGCCTTGCGTTACTCTTTCCTTGCCTTGCCGTGCATTGCCCAGCCTTGCATTTTCGTGCCTTATCCTTGCCTCAGCTGACCGTGCCTTCCCTTGCGTTACCCTTTCCTTGCCTTGCCGTGCATTGCCTAGCCCTGCGTTGTCGTGCCTTAGCCTTGTTACCCCTTGCCGTGCCGTTCCTTCCGTTACCCTTGCCTTCCCTTGCTTTCCCTTGCCTTCCTTGCGTTCCGTTACTCTTTGCTTGCTTTCCGTGCATTGCCTAGCCTTGCGTTGTCGTGCCTTAGCCTTGCCTCGCCTGACCGTGCATTCCCTTGCGTTACCCTTTCCTTGCCTTGACGTGCATTGCCTAGCCGTGCGTTGTCGTGCCTTAGCCTTGTTTCCCCTTGCCGTGCCGTTCCTTCCGTTACCCTTTCCTTTCATTGCTTTTCCTTGCCTTGCTTACCTTCCGTTAATCTTTGCTTCCCTTCCCTGCATTGCCTAGCCTTGCGTTGTCGTGCCTTAGCCTTATCTCGCCTGACCGTGCCTTCCTTTGCTTTAAGCTTTCCTTGCATTGTCGTGCATTCCCTAGCCTTGCGTTGTCGTGCATTAGCCTTGCCTAGCCTCACCGTGCCTTGCCTTGCGTTACTCTTTCCTCGCCTTGCCGTGCATTGCCTAGCCGTGCGTTGTCGTGCCTTAGCCTTTTTTCACCTTGCCATAGCCTTGCTTGCGTTGCATTGCTTTGCCTTGCATTCCTTGCCTTCCCTTACTCTTTGTTTGCCTTCGGTGCATTGCCTAACCTTGCGTTGTCGTGCATTAGCCTTGCCTAGCCTCACCGTGCCTTGCCTTGCGTTACCCTTTCCTTGCCTTGCCGTGCATTGCCTAGCCGTGCGTTGTCGTGCCTTAGCCTTGTTTCCCCTTGCCGTGGCGTGCCTTTTGTTACACTTGCCTTGCCTGGCTTTGCCTTGCCTTCCTTTCCTTCCGTTACTCTTTCCTTCCCTTGCAGTGCATTGCCTAGCGTTGCATTTTCGTGCCTTATCCTTGCCTCACCTGACCGTGCCTTCCCTTGCGTTACCCTTTCCTTGCCTTCCCGTGCATTGCCTAGCCCTGTGTTGTCGTGCCTTAGCCTTGTTACCCCTTGCCGTGCCGTTCCTTCCGTTACCATTGCCTTTCCTTGCTTTCCCTTGCCTTCCTTACCTTCCGTTACTCTTTCCTTGCCTTGCCGTGCACTGCCTAGCCTTGCGTTGTCGTGCATTAGCCTTGCCTCACCTGACCGTGCCTTCCCTTGCGTTACCCTTTCCTTGCCTTGCCGTGCATTGCCTAGCCCTGCGTTGTCGTGCCTTAGCCTTGTTACGCTGTGCCGTCCCCGTCCTTCCGTTACCCTTGCTTCCCTTGCTTTCCCTTGCCTTCCTTGTGTTCCGTTACTCTTTGCTTGCCTTCCGTGCATTGCCTAGCCTTGCGTTGTCGTGCCTTAGCCTTGCCTCGCCTGACCGAGCTTTCCCATGCGTTACCCTTTCCTTGCCTTGCCGTGCATTGCCTAGCGTGCGTTGTCGTGCCTTAGCCTTTTTTCCCCTTGCCGTGCCGTTCCTTCCGTTACCCTTGCCTTTTCTTGCTTTCCCTTGCCTTGCTTACCTTCCGTTACTCTTTGCTTGCATTCCCTGCATTGCCTAGCCTGCGTTGCCGTGCCTTAAACTTATCTCGCCTGACCGTACGTTCCTTTGACTTAAGCTTTCCTTGCATTGTCGTGCATTGCCTAGCCTTGCGTTGTCGTGCATTAGCCTTGCCTAGCCTCACCGTGCCTTGCCTTGCGTTACTCTTTCCTTGCCTTGCCGTGCATTGCCCAGCCTTGCATTTTCGTGCCTTATCCTTGCCTCAGCTGACCGTGCCTTCCCTTGCGTTACCCTTTCCTTGCCTTGCCGTGCATTGCCAAGCCCTGCGTTGTCGTGCCTTAGCCTTGTTACCCCTTGCCGTGCCGTTCCTTCCGTTACCCTTCCCTTCCCTTGCTTTCCCTTGGCTTCCTTGCGTTCCGTTACTCTTTGCTTGCTTTCCGTGCATTGCCTAGCCTTGCGTTGTCGTGCCTTAGCCTTGCCTCGCCTGACCGTGCATTCCCTTGCGTTACCCTTTCCTTGCCTTGCCGTGCATTGCCTAGCCGTGCGTTGTCGTGCCTTAGCCTTGTTTCCCCTTGCCGTGCCGTTCCTTCCGTTACACTTGCCTTTCTTTGATTTCCCTTGCCTTCCTTACCTTCCGTTACTCTTTGCTTGCCTTCCGTGCATTGCCTAGCCTTGCGTTGTCGGGCCTTAGCCTTCCCTCGCCTGACCGTGCTTTCCCATGCGTTACCCTTTCCTTGCCTTGCCGTGCATTGCCTAACCTGCGTTGTCGTGCCTTAGCCTTGTTTCCCCTTGCCGTGCCGTTCCTTCCGTTACCCTTGTCTTTCATTGCTTTTCCTTGCCTTGCTTACCTTCCGTTAATCTTTGCTTCCCTTCCCTGCATTGCCTAGCCTTGCGTTGTCGTGCCTTAGCCTTATCTCGCCTTACCGTGCCTTCCTTTGCTTTAAGCTTTCCTTGCATTGTCGTGCATTGCCTAGCCTTGCGTTGTCGTGCCTTAGCCTTGCCTCGCCTGACAGTGCATTCCCTTGCGTTACCCTTTCCTTGCCTTGCCGTGCATTGCCTAGCCGTGCGTTGTCGTGCCTTAGCCTTGTTTTCCCTTGCTGTTCCGTTCCTTCCGTTACACTTGCCTTTCTTTGATTTCCCTTGCCTTCCTTACCTTCCGTTACTCTTTGCTTGCCTTCCGTGCATTGCCTAGCCTTGCGTTGTCAGGCCTTAGCCTTGCCTCGCCCGACCGTGCTTTCCCATGCGTTACCCTTTCCTTGCCTTGCCGTGCATTGCCTAGCCTGCGTTGTCGTGCCTTAGCCTTGTTTCCCCTTGCCGTGCCGTTCCTTCCGTTACCCTTGCCTTTCATTGCTTTTCCTTGCCTTGCTTACCTTCCGTTACTCTTTGCTTCCCTTCCCTGCATTGCCTAGCCTTGCGTTGTCGTGCCTTAGCCTTATCTCGCCTGACCGTGCCTTCCTTTGCTTTAAGCTTTCCTTGCATTGTCGTGCATTGCCTAGCCTTGCGTTGTCGTGCATTAGCCTTGCCTAGCCTCACCGTGCCTTGCCTTGCGTTACCCTTTCCTCGCCTTGCCGTGCATTGCCTAGCCGTGCGTTGTCGTGCCTTAGCCTTTTTTCACCTTGCCATAGCCTTGCTTGCGTTGCATTGCTTTGCCTTGCATTCCTTGCCTTCCCTTACTCTTTGTTTGCCTTCGGTGCATTGCCTAGCCTTGCGTTGTCGTGCATTAGCCTTGCCTAGCCTCACCGTGCCTTGCCTTGCGTTACCCTTTCCTTGCCTTGCCGTGCATTGCCTAGCCGTGCGTTGTCGTGCCTTAGCCTTGTTTCCCCTTGCCGTGGCGTGCCTTTTGTTACACTTGCCTTGCCTGGCTTTGCCTTGCCTTCCTTTCCTTCCGTTACTCTTTCCTTGCCTTGCCGTGCATTGCCTAGCGTTGCATTTTCGTGCCTTATCCTTGCCTCACCTGACCGTGCCTTCCCTTGCGTTACCCTTTCCTTGCCTTGCCGTGCATTGCCTAGCCCTGTGTTGTCGTGCCTTAGCCTTGTTACCCCTTGCCGTGCCGTTCCTTCCGTTACCGTTGCCTTTCCTTGCTTTCCCTTGCCTTCCTTACCTTCCGTTACTCTTTCCTTGCCTTGCCGTGCACTGCCTAGCCTTGCGTTGTCGTGCATTAGCCTTGCCTCACCTGACCGTGCTTTCCCATGCGTTACCCTTTCCTTGCCTTGCCGTGCATTGCCTAGCGTGCGTTGTCGTGCCTTAGACTTGTTTCCCCTTGCCGTGCCGTTCCTTCCGTTACCATTGCCTTTCCTTGCTTTCCCTTGCCTTCCTTACCTTCCGTTACTCTTTGCTTGCTTTCCCTGCATTGCCTAGCCTTGTGTTGTCGTGTCTTAGCCTTATCTCCCCTGACCGTGCCTTCCTTTGCTTTAAGCTTCCCTTGCATTGTCGTGCATTGCCTAGCCTTGCGTTGTCGTGCATTAGCCTTGCTTGGCCTCACCGTGCCTTGCCTTGCGTTACTCTTTCCTTGCCTTGCCGTGCATTGCCTAGCCTTGCATTTTCGTGCCTTATCCTTGCCTCACCTGACCGTGCCTTCCCTTGCGTTACCCTTTCCTTTCCTTGCCGTGCATTGCCTAGCCCTGCGTTGTCGTGCCTTAGCCTTGTTACCCCTTGCCGTGCCGTTCCTTCCGTTACCCTTGCCTTCCCTTGCTTTCCCTTGCCTTCCTTGCGTTCCGTTAATCTTTGCTTGCTTTCCGTGCATTGCCTAGCCTTGCGTTGTCATGCCTTAGCCTTGCCTCGCCTGACCTTGCTTTCCCATGCGTTACCCTTTCCTTGCCTTGCCGTGCATTGCCTAGCGTGCGTTGTCGTGCCTTAGCCTTGTTTCCCCTTGCCGTGCCGTTCCTTCCGTTACCATTGCCTTTCCTTGCTTTCCCTTGCCTTCCTTACCTTCCGTTACTCTTTCCTTGCCTTGCCGTGCACTGCCTAGCCTTGCGTTGTCGTGCCTTAGCCTTGCCTCGCCTGACCGTGCATTCCCTTGCGTTACCCTTTCCTTGCCTTGCCGTGCATTGCCTAGCCGTGCGTTGTCGTGCCTTAGCCTTGTTTCCCCTTGCCGTGCCGTTCCTTCCGTTACACTTGCCTTTCTTTGATTTCCCTTGCCTTCCTTACCTTCCGTTACTCTTTGCTTGCCTTCCGTGCATTGCCTAGCCTTGCGTTGTCAGGCCTTAGCCTTACCTCGCCTGACCGTGCTTTCCCATGCGTTACCCTTTCCTTGCCTTGCCGTGCATTGCCTAGCCTGCGTTGTCGTGCCTTAGCCTTGTTTCCCCTTGCCGTGCCGTTCCTTCCGTTACCCTTGCCTTTCATTGCTTTTCCTTGCCTTGCTTACCTTCCGTTAATCTTTGCTTCCCTTCCCTGCATTGCCTAGCCTTGCGTTGTGTGCCTTAGCCTTATCTCGCCTGACCGTGCCTTCCTTTGCTTTAAGCTTTCCTTGCATTGTCGTGCATTGCCTAGCCTTGCGTTGTCGTGCATTAGCCTTGCCTAGCCTCACCGTGCCTTGCCTTGCGTTACCCTTTCCTCGCCTTGCCGTGCATTGCCTAGGCGTGCGTTGTCGTGCCTTAGCCTTTTTTCACCTTGCCATAGCCTTGCTTGCGTTGCATTGCTTTGCCTTGCATTCCTTGCCTTCCCTTACTCTTTGTTTGCCTTCGGTGCATTGCCTAGCCTTGCGTTGTCGTGCATTAGCCTTGCCTAGCCTCACCGTGCCTTGCCTTGCGTTACCCTTTCCTTGCCTTGCCGTGCATTGCCTAGCCGTGCGTTGTCGTGCCTTAGCCTTGTTTCCCCTTGCCGTGGCGTGCCTTTTGTTACACTTGCCTTGCCTGGCTTTGCCTTGCCTTCCTTTCCTTCCGTTACTCTTTCCTTCCCTTGCCGTGCATTGCCTAGCGTTGCATTTTCGTGCCTTATCCTTGCCTCACCTGACCGTGCCTTCCCTTGCGTTACCCTTTCCTTGCCTTGCCGTGCATTGCCTAGCCCTGTGTTGTCGTGCCTTAGCCTTGTTACCCCTTGCCGTGCCGTTCCTTCCGTTACCATTGCCTTTCCTTGCTTTCCCTTGCCTTCCTTACCTTCCGTTACTCTTTCCTTGCCTTGCCGTGCACTGCCTAGCCTTGCGTTGTCGTGCATTAGCCTTGCCTCACCTGACCGTGCCTTCCCTTGCGTTACCCTTTCCTTGCCTTGCCGTGCATTGCCTAGCCCTGCGTTGTCGTGCCTTAGCCTTGTTACGCTGTGCCGTGCCCGTCCTTCCGTTACCCTTGCTTCCCTTGCTTTCCCTTGCCTTCCTTGTGTTCCGTTACACTTTGCTTGCCTTCTGTGCATTGCCTAGCCTTGCGTTGTCGTGCCTTAGCCTTGCCTCGCCTGACCGAGCTTTCCCATGCGTTACCCTTTCCTTGCCTTGCCGTGCATTGCCTAGCGTGCGTTGTCGTGCCTTAGCCTTTTTTCCCCTTGCCGTGCCGTTCCTTCCGTTACCCTTGCCTTTTCTTGCTTTCCCTTGCCTTGCTTACCTTCCGTTACTCTTTGCTTGCATTCCCTGCATTGCCTAGCCTGCGTTGCCGTGCCTTAAACTTATCTCGCCTGACCGTGCCTTCCTTTGCTTTAAGCTTTCCTTGCATTGTCGTGCATTGCCTAGCCTTGCGTTGTCGTGCATTAGCCTTGCCTAGCGTCACAGTGCCTTGCCTTGCGTTACTCTTTCCTTGCCTTGCCGTGCATTGCCCAGCCTTGCATTTTCGTGCCTTATCCTTGCCTCAGCTGACCGTGCCTTCCCTTGCGTTACCCTTTCCTTGCCTTGCCGTGCATTGCCTAGCCCTACGTTGTCGTGCCTTAGCCTTGTTACCCCTTGCCGTGCCGTTCCTTCCGTTACCCTTGCCTTCCCTTGCTTTCCCTTGGCTTCCTTGCGTTCCGTTACTCTTTGCTTGCTTTCCGTGCATTGCCTAGCCTTGCGTTGTCGTGCCTTAGCCTTGCCTCGCCTGACCGTGCATTCCCTTGCGTTACCCTTTCCTTGCCTTGCCGTGCATTGCCTAGCCGTGCGTTGTCTTGCCTTAGCCTTGTTTCCCCTTGCCGTGCCGTTCCTTCCGTTACACTTGCCTTTCTTTGATTTCCCTTGCCTTCCTTACCTTCCGTTACTCTTTGCTTGCCTTCCGTGCATTGCCTAGCCTTGCGTTGTCGGGCCTTAGCCTTGCCTCGCCTGACCGTGCTTTCCCATGCGTTACCCTTTCCTTGCCTTGCCGTGCATTGCCTAGCCTGCGTTGTCGTGCCTTAGCCTTGTTTCCCCTTGCCGTGCCGTTCCTTCCGTTACCCTTGCCTTTCATTGCTTTTCCTTGCCTTGCTTACCTTCCGTTAATCTTTGCTTCCCTTCCCTGCATTGCCTAGCCTTGCGTTGTCGTGCCTTAGCCTTATCTCGCCTGACCGTGCCTTCCTTTGCTTCAAGCTTTCCTTGCATTGTCGTGCATTGCCTAGCCTTGCGTTGTCGTGCATTAGCCTTGCCTAGCCTCACCGTGCCTTGCCTTGCGTTACCCTTTCCTCGCCTTGCCGTGCATTGCCTAGCCGTGCGTTGTCGTGCCTTAGCCTTTTTTCACCTTGCCATAGCCTTATTTGCGTTGCATTGCTTTGCCTTGCATTCCTTGCCTTCCCTTACTCTTTGTTTGCCTTCGGTGCATTGCCTAGCCTTGCGTTGTCGTGCATTAGCCTTGCCTAGCCTCACCGTGCCTTGCCTTGCGTTACCCTTTCCTTGCCTTGCCGTGCATTGCCTAGCCGTGCGTTGTCGTGCCTTAGCCTTGTTTCCCCTTGCCGTGGCGTGCCTTTTGTTACACTTGCCTTGCCTGGCTTTGCCTTGCCTTCCTTTCCTTCCGTTACTCTTTCCTTGCCTTGCCGTGCATTGCCTAGCCTTGCATTGACGTGACTTATCCTTGCATCACCTGACCGTGCCTTCCCCTGCGTTACCCTTTCCTTGCCTTGCCGTGCATTGCCTAGCCCTGCGTTGTCGTGCCTTAGCCTTGTTACCCCTTGCCGTGAAGTTCCTTCCGTTACCCTTGCCTTCCCTTGCTTTCCCTTGCCTTCCTTTCGTTCCGTTACCCTTTGCTTGCTTTCCGTGCATTGCCTAGCCTTGCGTTGTCATGCCTTAGCCTTGACTCGCCTGACCGTGCTTTCCCATGCGTTACCCTTTCCTTGCCTTGCCGTGCATTGCCTAGCGTGCGTTGTCGTGCCTTAGACTTGTTTCCCCTTGCCGTGCCGTTCCTTCCGTTACCATTGCCTTTCCTTGCTTTCCCTTGCCTTCCTTACCTTCCGTTACTCTTTGCTTGCTTTCCCTGCATTGCCTAGCCTTGTGTTGTCGTGTCTTAGCCTTATCTCCCCTGACCGTGCCTTCCTTTGCTTTAAGCTTTCCTTGCATTGTCGTGCATTGCCTAGCCTTGCGTTGTCGTGCATTAGCCTTGCTTGGCCTCACCGTGCCTTGCCTTGCGTTACCCTTTCCTTGCCTTGCCGTGAATTGCCTAGCCCTGCGTTGTCGTGCCTTAACGTTGTTACCCCTTGCCGTGCCGTTCCTTCCGTTACACTTGCCTTCCCTTGCTTTCCCTTGCCTTCCTTGCGTTCCGTTAATCTTTGCTTGCTTTCAATGCATTGCCTAGCCTTGCGTTTTCATGCCTTAGCCTTGCCTCGCCTGACCTTGCTTTCCCATGCGTTACCCTTTCCTTGCCTTGCCGTGCATTGCCTAGAGTGCGTTGTCGTGCCTTAGCCTTGTTTCCCCTTGCCGTGCCGTTCCTTCCGTTACCATTGCCTTTCCTTGCTTTCCCTTGCCTTCCTTACCTTCCGTTACTCTTTCCTTGCCTTGCCGTGCACTGCCTAGCCTTGCGTTGTCGTGCATTAGCCTTGCCTCACCTGACCGTGCCTTCCCTTGCGTTACCCTTTCCTTGCCTTGCCGTGCATTGCCTAGCCCTGCGTTGTCGTGCCTTAGCCTTGTTACGCTGTGCCGTGCCCGTCCTTCCGTTACCCTTGCTTCCCTTGCTTTCCCTTGCCTTCCTTGTGTTCCGTTACTCTTTGCTTGCCTTCCGTGCATTGCCTAGCCTTGCGTTGTCGTGCCTTAGCCTTGCCTCGCCTGACCGAGCTTTCCCATGCGTTACCCTTTCCTTGCCTTGCCGTGCATTGCCTAGCGTGCGTTGTCGTGCCTTAGCCTTTTTTCCCCTTGCCGTGCCTTTCCTTCCGTTACCCTTGCCTTTTCTTGCTTTCCCTTGCCTTGCTTACCTTCCGTTACTCTTTGCTTGCATTCCCTGCATTGCCTAGCCTGCGTTGCCGTGCCTTAAACTTATCTCGCCTGACCGTACGTTCCTTTGACTTAAGCTTTCCTTGCATTGTCGTGCATTGCCTAGCCTTGCGTTGTCGTGCATTAGCCTTGCCTAGCCTCACCGTGCCTTGCCTTGCGTTACTCTTTCCTTGCCTTGCCGTGCATTGCCCAGCCTTGCATTTTCGTGCCTTATCCTTGCCTCAGCTGACCGTGCCTTCCCTTGCGTTACCCTTTCCTTGCCTTGCCGTGCATTGCCAAGCCCTGCGTTGTCGTGCCTTAGCCTTGTTACCCCTTGCCGTGCCGTTCCTTCCGTTACCATTGCCTTTCCTTGCTTTCCCTTGCCTTTCTTACCTTCCGTTACTCTTTGCTTGCTTTCCCTGCATTGCCTAGCCTTGTGTTGTCGTGTCTTAGCCTTATCTCCCCTGACCGTGCCTTCCTTTGCTTTAAGTTTCCCTTGCATTGTCGTGCATTGCCTAGCCTTGCGTTGTCGTGCATTAGCCTTGCTTGGCCTCACCGTGCCTTGCCTTGCGTTACTCTTTCCTTGCATTGCCGTGCATTGCCTAGCCTTGCATTTTCGTGCCTTATCCTTGCCTCACCTGACCGTGCCTTCCCTTGCGTTACCCTTTCCTTTCCTTGCCGTGCATTGCCTAGCCCTGCGTTGTCGTGCCTTATCCTTGTTACCCATTGCCGTGCCTCCTTCCGTTACCGTTGCCTTCCCTTGCTTTCCCTTGGCTTCCTTGCGTTCCGTTACTCTTTGTTTGCTTTCCGTGCATTGCCTAGCCTTGCGTTGTCGTGCCTTAGCCTTGCCTCGCCTGACCGTGCATTCCCTTGCGTTCCCCTTTCCTTGCCTTGCCTTGCATTGCCTAGCCGTGCGTTGTCGTGCCTTATCATTGTTTCCCCTTGCCGTGCCGTTCCTTCCGTTACACTTGCCTTTCTTTGATTTCCCTTGCCTTCCTTACCTTCCGTTACTCTTTGCTTGCCTTCCGTGCATTGCCTAGCCTTGCGTTGTCGGGCCTTAGCCTTGCCTCGCCTGACCGTGCTTTCCCATGCGTTACCCTTTCCTTGCCTTGCCGTGCATTGCCTAGCCTGCGTTGTCGTGCCTTAGCCTTGTTTCCCCTTGCCGTGCCGTTCCTTCCGTTACCCTTGCCTTTCATTGCTTTTCCTTGCCTTGCTTACCTTCCGTTAATCTTTGCTTCCCTTCCCTGCATTGCCTAGCCTTGCGTTGTCGTGCCTTAGCCTTATCTCGCCTGACCGTGCCTTCCTTTGCTTTAAGCTTTCCTTGCATTGTCGTGCATTGCCTAGCCTTGCGTTGTCGTGCATTAGCCTTGCCTAGCCTCACCGTGCCTTGCCTTGCGTTACCCTTTCCTCGCCTTGCCGTGCATTGCCTAGCCGTGCGTTGTCGTGCCTTAGCCTTTTTTCACCTTGCCATAGCCTTGCTTGCGTTGCATTGCTTTGCCTTGCATTCCTTGCCTTCCCTTACTCTTTGTTTGCCTTCGGTGCATTGCCTAGCCTTGCGTTGTCGTGCCTTAGCCTTGCCTAGCCTCACCGTGCCTTGCCTTGCGTTACCCTTTCCTTGCCTTGCCGTGCATTGCCTAGCCGTGCGTTGTCGTGCCTTAGCCTTGTTTCCCCTTGCCGTGGCGTGCCTTTTGTTACACTTGCCTTGCCTGGCTTTGCCTTGCCTTCCTTTCCTTCCGTTACTCTTTCCTTGCCTTGCCGTGCATTGTCTAGCGTTGCATTTTCGTGCCTTATCCTTGCCTCACCTGACCGTGCCTTCCCTTACGTTACCCTTTCCTTGCCTTGCCGTGCATTGCCTAGCCCTGCGTTGTCGTGCCTTAGCCTTGCTACCCCTTGCCGTGCCGTTCCTTCCGTTACCCTTGCCTTCACTTGCTTTCCCTTACCTTCCCTGCGTTCCGTTACTCTTTCCTTGCTTTCCGTGCATTGCCTAGCCCTGCGTTGTCGTGCCTTAGCCTTGTTACCCCTTGCCGTGGCGTGCCTTTTGTTACACTTGCCTTGCCTGGCTTTGCCTTGCCTTCCTTTCCTTCCGTTACTCTTTCATTGCCTTGCCGTGCATTGCCTAGCGTTGCATTTTCGTGCCTTATCCTTGCCTCACCTGACCGTGCCTTCCCTTGCGTTACCCTTTCCTTGCCTTGCCGTGCATTGCCTAGCCCTGCGTTGTCGTGCCTTAGCCTTGTTACCCCTTGCCGTGCCGTTCCTTCCGTTACCATTTCCTTTCCTTGCTTTCCCTTGCCTTCCTTACCTTCCGTTACTCTTTCCTTGCCTTGCCGTGCACTGCCTAGCCTTGCGTTGTCGTGCATTAGCCTTGCCTCACCTGACCGTGACTTCCCTTGCGTTACCCTTTCCTTGCCTTGCCGTGCATTGCCTAGCCCTGCGTTGTCGTGCCTTAGCCTTGTTACCCCTTGCCGTGCCGTTCCTTCCGTTACCCTTGCCTTCACTTGCTTTCCCTTACCTTCCTTGCGTTCCGTTACTCTTTCCTTGCTTTCCGTGCGTTGCCTAGCCTTGCGTTGTCATGCCTTAGCCTTGCCTCGCCTGACCGTGCTTTCCCATGCGTTACCCTTTCCTTGCCTTGCCGTGCATTGCCTAGCGTCCGTTGTCGTGCCTTAGCCTTGTTTCCCCTTGCCGTGCCGTTCCTTCCGTTACATTTGCCTTTCCTTGCTTTCCCTTGCCTTCCTTACCTTCCGTTACTCTTTGCTTGCCTTCCGTGCATTGCTAGCCTTGCGTTGTCGTGCCTTAGCCTTGCCTCGCCTGAACGTGCTTTCCCATGCGTTACTCTTTCCTTTCCTTGCCGTGCATTGCCTAGCCTGCTTTGCCGTGCCTTAGCCTTGTTTCCCCTTGCCGTGCCTTTCCTTCCGTTTCCCTTGCCTTTCCTTGCTTTTCCTTGCCTTGCTTACCTTCCGTTACTCTTTGCTTCCCTTCCCTGCATTGCCTAGCCTTGCGTTGTCGTGCCTTAGCCTTATCTCGCCTGACCGTGCCTTCCTTTGCTTTAAGCTTTCCTTGCATTGTCGTGCATTGCCTAGCCTTGCGTTGTCGTGCATTAGACTTGCCTAGACTCACCGTGCCTTGCCTTGCGTTACCCTTTCCTTGCCTTGCCGTGCATTGCATAGCCGTGCGTTGTCGTGCCTTAGCCTTGATTCCCCTTGCCGTGTCGTGCCTTTTGTTACACTTGCCTTGCCTGGCTTTGCCTTGCCTTCCTTTCCTTCCGTTACTCTTTCCTTGCCTTGCCGTGCATTGCCTAGCCTTGCATTGTCGTGCCTTAGCCTTGCCTCGCCTGACCGTGCTTTCCCATGCGTTACCCTTTCCATGCCTTGCCGTGCATTGCCTAGCGTGCGTTGTCGTGCCTTAGACTTGTTTCCCCTTGCCGTGCCGTTCCTTCCGTTACCATTGCCTTTCCTTGCTTTCCCTTGCCTTCCTTACCTTCCGTTACTCTTTGCTTGCTTTCCCTGCATTGCCTAGCCTTGTGTTGTCGTGTCTTAGCCTTATCTCCCCTGACCATTCCTTCCTTTGCTTTAAGCTTTCCTTGCATTTTCGTGCATTGCCTAGCCTTGCGTTGTGGTGAATTAGCCTTGCCTAGCCTCACCGTGCCTTGCCTTGCGTTACCCTTTCCTTGCCTTGCCGTGCATTGCCTAGCCTTGCATTGTCGTGCCTTATCCTTGCATCACCTGACCGTGCTTTCCCCTGCGTTACCCTTTCCTTGCCTTGCCGTGCATTGCCTAGCCCTGCGTTGTCGTGCCTTAGCCTTGTTACCCTTTGCCGTGCCGTTCCTTCCGTTACCCTTGCCTTCCCTTGTTTCCCTTGCCTTCCTTGCGTTCCGTTACCCTTTGCTTGCTTTCCGTGCATTGCCTGGCCTTGCCTTGTCATGCCTTAGCCTTGACTCGCCTGACCGTGCTTTCCCATGCGTTACCCTTTCCTTGCCTTGCCGTGCATTGCCTAGCGTGCGTTGTCGTGCCTTAGCCTTGTTTCCCCTTGCCGTGCCGTTCCTTCCGTTACCCTTGCCTTTCCTTGCTTTCCCTTGCCTTCCTTACCTTCCGTTACTCTTTGCTTGCTTTCCCTGCATTGCCTAGCCTTGTGTTGTCGTGTCTTAGCCTTATCTCCCCTGACCATGCCTTCCTTTGCTTTAAGCTTTCCTTGCATTGTCGTGCATTGCCTAGCCTTGCGTTGTCGTGCATTAGCCTTGCCTAGCCTCACCGTGCCTTGCCTTGCGTTACTCTTTCCTTGCCTTGCCGTGCATTGCCTAGCGTGCGTTGCCTTGCCTTAGCCTTGTTTCCCCTTGCCGTGCCGTTCCTTCCGTTACACTTGCCTTTCCTTGCTTTCCCTTGCCTTCCTTACCTTCCGTTACTCTTTGCTTGCCTTCCGTGCATTGCTAGCCTTGCGTTGTCGTGCCTTAGCCTTGCCTCGCCTGAACGTGCTTTCGCATGCGTTACCCTTTCCTTGCCGTGCCGTGCATTGCCTAGCCTGCGTTGCCGTGCCTTAGCCTTGTTTCCCCTTGCCGTGCCGTTCCTTCCGTTACCCTTGCCTTTCCTTGCTTTTCCTTGCCTTGCTTACCTTCCGTTACTCTTTTCTTCCCTTCCCTGCATTGCCTAGCCTTGCGTTGTCGTGCCTTAGCCTTATCTCGCCTGACCGTGCCTTCCTTTGCTTCAAGCTTTCCTTGCATTGTCGTGCATTGCCTAGCCTTGCGTTGTCGTGCATTAGCCTTGCCTAGCCTCACCGTGCTTTTCCATGCGTTACCCTTTCCTTGCCTGGCCGTGCATTGCCTAGCCCTGCGTTGTCGTGCCTTAGCCTTGTTACCCCATGCCGTGCCGTTCCTTCCGTTACCCTTGCCTTCCCTTGCTTTCCCTTGCCTTCCTTGCGTTCCGTTACTCTTTGCTTGCGTTCCGTGCATTGCCTAGCCTTGCGTTGTCGTGCCTTAGCCTTGCCTCGCCTGACCGTGCATTCCCTTGCGTTACCCTTTCCTTGCCTTGCCGTGCATTGCCTAGCCGTGCGTTGTCGTGCCTTAGCCTTGTTTCCCCTTGCCGTGCCGTTCCTTCCGTTACACTTGCCTTTCTTTGCTTTCCCTTGCCTTCCTTACCTTCCGTTACTCTTTGCTTGCCTTCCGTGCATTGCCTAGCCTTGCGTTGTCGTGCCTTAGCCTTGCCTCGCCTGACCGTGCCTTCCTTTGCGTTACCCTTTCCTTGCCTTGCCGTGCATTGCCTAGCCTGCGTTGTCGTGCCTTAGCCTTGTTTCCCCTTGCCGTGCCGTTCCTTCCGTTACCCTTGCCTTTCATTGCTTTTCCTTGCCTTGCTTACCTTCCGTTACTCTTTGCTTCCCTTCCCTGCATTGCCTAGCCTTGCGTTGTCGTGCCTTAGCCTTATCTCGCCTGACCGTGCCTTCCTTTGCTTTAAGCTTTCCTTGCATTGTCGTGCATTGCCTGGCCTTGCGTTGTCGTGCATTAGCCTTGCCTAGCCTCACCGTGCCTTGCCTTGCGTTACCCTTTCCTCGCCTTGCCGTGCATTGCCTAGGCGTGCGTTGTCGTGCCTTAGCCTTTTTTCACCTTGCCATAGCCTTGCTTGCGTTGCATTGCTTTGCCTTGCATTCCTTGCCTTCCCTTACTCTTTGTTTGCCTTCGGTGCATTGCCTAGCCTTGCGTTGTCGTGCCTTAGCCTTGCCTCGCCTGACCGTGCCTTCCCTTGCGTTACCCTTTCCTTGCCTTGCCGTGCATTGCCTAGCCGTGCGTTGTCGTGCCTTAGCCTTGTTTCCCCTTGCCGTGGCGTGCCTTTTGTTACCCTTGCCTTGCCTGGCTTTGCCTTGCCTTCCTTTCCTTCCGTTACTCTTTCCTTGCCTTGCCGTGCATTGCCTAGCCTTGCATTGACGTGCCTTATCCTTGCACTCGCCTGACCGTGCCTTCCCATGCGTTACCCTTTCCTTGCCTTGCCGTGCATTGCCTAGCGTGCGTTGTCGTGCCTTAGACTTGTTTCCCCTTGCCGTGCCGTTCCTTCCGTTACCATTGCCTTTCCTTGCTTTCCCTTGCCTTCCTTACCTTCCGTTACTCTTTGCTTGCTTTCCCTGCATTGCCTAGCCTTGTGTTGTCGTGTCTTAGCCTTATCTCCCCTGACCGTGCCTTCCTTTGCTTTAAGCTTTCCTTTGTCGTGCATTGCCTAGCCTTGCGTTGTCGTGCATTAGCCTTGCTTGGCCTCACCGTGCCTTGCCTTGCGTTACTCTTTCCTTGCCTTGCCGTGCATTGCCTAGCCTTGCATTTTCTGCCTTATCCTTGCCTCACCTGACCGTGCCTTCCCTTGCGTTACCCTTTCCTTGCCTTGCCGTGCATTGCCTAGCCCTGCGTTGTCGTGCCTTAACCTTGTTACCCCTTGCCGTGCCGTTCCTTCCGTTACCCTTGCCTTCCCTTGCTTTCCCTTGCCTTCCTTGCGTTCCGTTAATCTTTGCTTGCTTTCCGTGCATTGCCTAGCCTTGCGTTGTCATGCCTTAGCCTTGCCTCGCCTGACCTTGCTTTCCCATGCGTTACCCTTTCCTTGCCTTGCCGTGCATTGCCTAGCGTGCGTTGTCGTGCCTTAGCCTTGTTTCCCCTTGCCGTGCCGTTCCTTCCGTTACCATTGCCTTTCCTTGCTTTCCCTTGCCTTCCTTACCTTCCGTTACTCTTTCCTTGCCTTGCCGTGCACTGCCTAGCCTTGCGTTGTCGTGCATTAGCCTTGCCTCACCTGACCGTGCCTTCCCTTGCGTTACCCTTTCCTTGCCTTGCCGTGCATTGCCTAGCCCTGCGTTGTCGTGCCTTAGCCTTATCTCGCCTGACCGTGCCTTCCTTCCTGCTTTAAGCTTTCCTTGCATTGTCCGTGCATTGCCTAGCCTTGCGTTGTCGTGCATTAGCCTTGCCTAGCCTCACCGTGCCTTGCCTTGCGTTACCCTTTCCTTGCCTTGCCGTGCATTGCCTAGCCGTGCGTTGTCGTGCCTTAGCCTTGTTTTTGCCGTGCTTCCTTCCGTTAGCCTTGCTTGCGTTCCTGCATTGCTTTTGCCTTGCATTGCCTAGCTTGCCTTAGCCTTATCTCCCTGACCTGCCTTCCTTTGCTTTAAGCTTTCCTTGCATTGTCGTGCATTGCCTAGCCTTGCGTTGTCGTGCATTAGCCTTGCCTAGCCTCACCGTGCCTTGCCTTGCGTTACCCTTTCCTTGCCTTGCCGTGCATTGCCTAGCCGTGCGTTGTCGTGCCTTAGCCTTGTTTCCCCTTGCCGTGGCGTGCCTTTTGTTACACTTGCCTTGCCTTGCTTTGCCTTGCCTTCCTTTCCTTCCGTTACTCTTTGTTGCCTTCCGTGCATTGCCTAGCCTTGCGTTGTCGTGCCTTAGCCTTGCCTCACCTGACCGTGCCTTCCCTTGCGTTACCCTTTCCTTGCCTTGCCGTGCATTGCCTAGCCCTGCGTTGTCCTGCCTTAGCCTTGTTACCCCTTGCCGTGCCGTTCCTTCCGTTACCATTGCCTTTCCTTGCTTTCCCTTGCCTTCCTTACCTTCCGTTACTCTTTCCTTGCCTTGCCGTGCACTGCCTAGCCTTGCGTTGTCGTGCATTAGCCTTGCCTCACCTGACCGTGCCTTCCCTTGCGTTACCCTTTCCTTGCCTTGCCGTGCATTGCCTAGCCCTGCGTTGTCGTGCCTTAGCCTTGTTACCCCTTGCCGTGCCTTTCCTTCCGTTACCCTTGCCTTCACTTGCTTTCCCTTACCTTCCTTGCGTTCCGTTACTCTTTCCTTGCTTTCCGTGCATTGCCTAGATGTGCGTTGTCGTGCCTTAGCCTTGTTTCCCCTTGCCGTGGCGTGCCTTTTGTTACACTTGCCTTGCCTGGCTTTGCCTTGCCTTCCTTTCCTTCCGTTACTCTTTCCTTGCCTTGCCGTGCATTGCCTAGCCTTGCGTTGTCATGCCTTAGCCTTGCCTCGCCTGACCGTGCTTTCCCATGCGTTACCCTTTCCTTGCCTTGCCGTGCATTGCCTAGCGTCCGTTGTCGTGCCTTAGCCTTGTTTCCCCTTGCCGTGCCGTTCCTTCCGTTACATTTGCCTTTCCTTGCTTTCCCTTGCCTTCCTTACCTTCCGTTACTCTTTGCTTGCCTTCCGTGCATTGCTAGCCTTGCGTTGTCGTGCCTTAGCCTTGCCTCGCCTGAACGTGCTTTCCCATGCGTTACCCTTTCCTTGCCTTGCCGTGCATTGCCTAGCGTGCGTTGTCGTGCCTTAGCCTTGTTTCCCCTTGCCGTGCCGTTCCTTCCGTTACCATTGCCTTTCCTTGCTTTCCCTTGCCTTGCTTACCTTCCGTTACTCTTTGCTTGCTTTCCCTGCATTGCCTAGCCTTGTGTTGTCGTGTCTTAGCCTTATCTCCCCTGACCATGCCTTCCTTTGCTTTAAGCCTTCCTTGCATTGTCGTGCATTGCCTAGCCTTGCGTTGTGGTGAATTAGCCTTGCCTAGCCTCACCGTGCCTTGCCTTGCGTTACCCTTTCCTTGCCTTGCCGTGCATTGCCTAGCCTTGCATTGTCGTGCCTTATCCTTGCATCACCTGACCGTGCCTTCCCCTGCGTTACCCTTTCCTTGCCTTGCCGTGCATTGCCTAGCCCTGCGTTGTCGTGCCTTAGCCTTGTTACCCCTTGCCGTGCCGTTCCTTCCGTTACCCTTGCCTTCCCTTGCTTTCCCTTGCCTTCCTTGCGTTCCGTTACCCTTTGCTTGCTTTCCGTGCATTGCCTAGCCTTGCGTTGTCATGCCTTAGCCTTGACTCGCCTGACCGTGCTTTCCCATGCGTTACCCTTTCCATGCCTTGCCGTGCATTGCCTAGCGTGCGTTGTCGTGCCTTAGACTTGTTTCCCCTTGCCGTGCCGTTCCTTCCGTTACCATTGCCTTTCCTTGCTTTCCCTTGCCTTCCTTACCTTCCGTTACTCTTTGCTTGCTTTCCCTGCATTGCCTAGCCTTGTGTTGTCGTGTCTTAGCCTTATCTCCCCTGACCATGCCTTCCTTTGCTTTAAGCTTTCCTTGCATTGTCGTGCATTGCCTAGCCTTGCGTTGTCGTGAATTAGCCTTGCCTAGCCTCACCGTGCCTTGCCTTGCGTTACTCTTTCCTTGCCTTGCCGTGCATTGCCTAGCGTGCGTTGCCTTGCCTTAGCGTTGTTTCCCCTTGCCGTGCCGTTCCTTCCGTTACACTTGCCTTTCCTTGCTTTCCCTTGCCTTCCTTACCTTCCGTTACTCTTTGCTTGCCTTCCGTGCATTGCTAGCCTTGCGTTGTCGTGCCTTAACCTTGCCTCGCCTGAACGTGCTTTCGCATGCGTTACCCTTTCCTTGCCGTGCCGTGCATTGCCTAGCCTGCGTTGCCGTGCCTTAGCCTTGTTTCCCCTTGCCGTGCCGTTCCTTCCGTTACCCTTGCCTTTCCTTGCTTTTCCTTGCCTTGCTTACCTTCCGTTACTCTTTTCTTCCCTTCCCTGCATTGCCTAGCCTTGCGTTGTCGTGCCTTAGCCTTATCTCGCCTGACCGTGCCTTCCTTTGCTTCAAGCTTTCCTTGCGTTGTCGTGCATTGCCTAGCCTTGCGTTGTCGTGCATTAGCCTTGCCTAGCCTCACCGTGCTTTTCCATGCGTTACCCTTTCCTTGCCTGGCCGTGCATTGCCTAGCCCTGCGTTGTCGTGCCTTAGCCTTGTTACCCCATGCCGTGCCGTTCCTTCCGTTACCCTTGCCTTCCCTTGCTTTCCCTTGCCTTCCTTGCGTTCCGTTACTCTTTGCTTGCGTTCCGTGCATTGCCTAGCCTTGCGTTGTCGTGCCTTAGCCTTGCCTCGCCTGACCGTGCATTCCCTTGCGTTACTCTTTCCTTGCCTTGCCGTGCATTGCCTAGCCGTGCGTTGTCGTGCCTTAGCCTTGTTTCCCCTTGCCGTGCCGTTCCTTCCGTTACACTTGCCTTTCTTTGCTTTCCCTTGCCTTCCTTACCTTCCGTTACTCTTTGCTTGCCTTCCGTGCATTGCCTAGCCTTGCGTTGTCGGGCCTTAGCCTTGCCTCGCCTGACCGTGCTTTCCCATGCGTTACCCTTTCCTTGCCTTGCCGTGCATTGCCTAGCCTGCGTTGTCGTGCCTTAGCCTTGTTTCCCCTTGCCGTGCCGTTCCTTCCGTTACCCTTGCCTTTCATTGCTTTTCCTTGCCTTGCTTACCTTCCGTTACTCTTTGCTTCCCTTCCCTGCATTGCCTAGCCTTGCGTTGTCGTGCCTTAGCCTTATCTCGCCTGACCGTGCCTTCCTTTGCTTTAAGCTTTCCTTGCATTGTCGTGCATTGCCTGGCCTTGCGTTGTCGTGCATTAGCCTTGCCTAGCCTCACCGTGCCTTGCCTTGCGTTACCCTTTCCTCGCCTTGCCGTGCATTGCCTAGGCGTGCGTTGTCGTGCCTTAGCCTTTTTTCACCTTGCCATAGCCTTGCTTGCGTTGCATTGCTTTGCCTTGCATTCCTTGCCTTCCCTTACTCTTTGTTTGCCTTCGGTGCATTGCCTAGCCTTGCGTTGTCGTGCCTTAGCGTTGCCTCGCCTGACCGTGCTTTCCAATGCGTTACCCTTTCCTTCCTTGCCGTTCATTGCCTAGCCGTGCGTTGTCGTGCCTTAGCCTTGTTTCCCCTTGCCGTGGCGTGCCTTTTGTTACACTTGCCTTGCCTGGCTTTGCCTTGCCTTCCTTTCCTTCCGTTACTCTTTCCTTGCCTTGCCGTGCATTGCCTAGCCTTGCATTGACGTGCCTTATCCTTGCATCACCTGACCGTGCCTTCCCCTGCGTTACCCTTTCCTTGCCTTGCCGTGCATTGCCTAGCGTGCGTTGTCGTGCCTTAGACTTGTTTCCCCTTGCCGTGCCGTTCCTTCCGTTACCATTGCCTTTCCTTGCTTTCCCTTGCCTTCCTTACCTTCCGTTACTCTTTGCTTGCTTTCCCTGCATTGCCTAGCCTTGTGTTGTCGTGTCTTAGCCTTATCTCCCCTGACCGTGCCTTCCTTTGCTTTAAGCTTTCCTTGCATTGTCGTGCATTGCCTAGCCTTGCGTTGTCGTGCATTAGCCTTGCTTGGCCTCACCGTGCCTTGCCTTGCGTTACCCTTTCCTTGCCTTGCCGTGCATTGCCTAGCCCTGCGTTGTCGTGCCTTAACCTTGTTACCCCTTGCCGTGCCGTTCCTTCCGTTACCCTTGCCTTCCCTTGCTTTCCCTTGCCTTCCTTGCGTTCCGTTAATCTTTGCTTGCTTTCCGTGCATTGCCTAGCCTTGCGTTTTCATGCCTTAGCCTTGCCTCGCCTGACCTTGCTTTCCCATGCGTTACTCTTTCCTTGCCTTGCCGTGCATTGCCTAGCGTGCGTTGTCGTGCCTTAGCCTTGTTTCCCCTTGCCGTGCCGTTCCTTCCGTTACCATTGCCTTTCCTTGCTTTCCCTTGCCTTCCTTACCTTCCGTTACTCTTTCCTTGCCTTGCCGTGCACTGCCTAGCCTTGCGTTGTCGTGCATTAGCCTTGCCTCACCTGACCGTGCCTTCCCTTGCGTTACCCTTTCCTTGCCTTGCCGTGCATTGCCTAGCCCTGCGTTGTCGTGCCTTAGCCTTATCTCGCCTGACCGTGCCTTCCTTTGCTTTAAGCTTTCCTTGCATTGTCGTGCATTGCCTAGCCTTGCGTTGTCGTGCATTAGCCTTGCCTAGCCTCACCGTGCCTTGCCTTGCGTTACCCTTTCCTCGCCTTGCCGTGCATTGCCTAGCCGTGCGTTGTCGTGCCTTAGCCTTTTTTCATCTTGCCATAGCCTTGCTTGCGTTGCATTGCTTTGCCTTGCATTCCTTGCCTTCCCTTACTCTTTGTTTGCCTTCGGTGCATTGCCTAGCCTTGCGTTGTCGTGCTTTAGCCTTGCCTAGCCTCACCGTGCCTTGCCTTGCGTTACCCTTTCCTTGCCTTGCCGTGCATTGCCTAGCCGTGCGTTGTCGTGCCTTAGCCTTGTTTCCCCTTGCCGTGGCGTGCCTTTTGTTACACTTGCCTTGCCTGGCTTTGCCTTGCCTTCCTTTCCTTCCGTTACTCTTTCCTTGCCTTGCCGTGCATTGCCTAGCGTTGCATTTTCGTGCCTTATCCTTGCCTCACCTGACCGTGCCTTCCCTTGCGTTACCCTTTCCTTGCCTTGCCGTGCATTGCCTAGCCCTGCGTTGTCCTGCCTTAGCCTTGTTACCCCTTGCCGTGCCGTTCCTTCCGTTACCATTTCCTTTCCTTGCTTTCCCTTGCCTTCCTTACCTTCCGTTACTCTTTCCTTGCCTTGCCGTGCACTGCCTAGCCTTGCGTTGTCGTGCATTAGCCTTGCCTCACCTGACCGTGACTTCCCTTGCGTTACCCTTTCCTTGCCTTGCCGTGCATTGCCTAGCCCTGCGTTGTCGTGCCTTAGCCTTGTTACCCCTTGCCGTGCCTTTCCTTCCGTTACCCTTGCCTTCACTTGCTTTCCCTTACCTTCCTTGCGTTCCGTTACTCTTTCCTTGCTTTCCGTGCATTGCCTAGACGTGCGTTGTCGTGC
The DNA here is from genome assembly GCF_037893015.1 of Macrotis lagotis. Lineage (NCBI taxonomy): Eukaryota > Metazoa > Chordata > Mammalia > Peramelemorphia > Peramelidae > Macrotis > Macrotis lagotis. Next base: position 238,085 of record NW_027422142.1, on the reverse strand, counting down.
CTTAGCCTTGTTTCCCCTTGCCGTGGCGTGCCTTTTGTTACACTTGCCTTGCCTGGCTTTGCCTTGCCTTCCTTTCCTTCCGTTACTCTTTCCTTGCCTTGCCGTGCATTGCCTAGCCTTGCGTTGTCATGCCTTAGCCTTGCCTCGCCTGACCGTGCTTTCCCATGCGTTACCCTTTCCTTGCCTTGCCGTGCATTGCCTAGCGTCCGTTGTCGTGCCTTAGCCTTGTTTCCCCTTGCCGTGCCGTTCCTTCCGTTACATTTGCCTTTCCTTGCTTTCCCTTGCCTTCCTTACCTTCCGTTACTCTTTGCTTGCCTTCCGTGCATTGCTAGCCTTGCGTTGTCGTGCCTTAGCCTTGCCTCGCCTGAACGTGCTTTCCCATGCGTTACCCTTTCCATGCCTTGCCGTGCATTGCCTAGCGTGCGTTGTCGTGCCTTAGACTTGTTTCCCCTTGCCGTGCCGTTCCTTCCGTTACCATTGTCTTTCCTTGCTTTCCCTTGCCTTCCTTACCTTCCGTTACTCTTTGCTTGCTTTCCCTGCATTGCCTAGCCTTGTGTTGTCGTGTCTTAGCCTTATCTCCCCTGACCATTCCTTCCTTTGCTTTAAGCCTTCCTTGCATTGTCGTGCATTGCCTAGCCTTGCGTTGTGGTGAATTAGCCTTGCCTAGCCTCACCGTGCCTTGCCTTGCGTTACCCTTTCCTTGCCTTGCCGTGCATTGCCTAGCCTTGCATTGTCGTGCCTTATCCTTGCATCACCTGACCGTGCCTTCCCCTGCGTTACCCTTTCCTTGCCTTGCCGTGCATTGCCTAGCCCTGCGTTGTCGTGCCTTAGCCTTGTTACCCTTTGCCGTGCCGTTCCTTCCGTTACCCTTGCCTTCCCTTGTTTCCCTTGCCTTCCTTGCGTTCCGTTACCCTTTGCTTGCTTTCCGTGCATTGCCTAGCCTTGCCTTGTCATGCCTTAGCCTTGACTCGCCTGACCGTGCTTTCCCATGCGTTACCCTTTCCATGCCTTGCCGTGCATTGCCTAGCGTGCGTTGTCGTGCCTTAGACTTGTTTCCCCTTGCCGTGCCGTTCCTTCCGTTACCATTGCCTTTCCTTGCTTTCCCTTGCCTTCCTTACCTTCCGTTACTCTTTGCTTGCTTTCCCTGCATTGCCTAGCCTTGTGTTGTCGTGTCTTAGCCTTATCTCCCCTGACCATGCCTTCCTTTGCTTTAAGCTTTCCTTGCATTGTCGTGCATTGCCTAGCCTTGCGTTGTCGTGAATTAGCCTTGCCTAGCCTCACCGTGCCTTGCCTTGCGTTACTCTTTCCTTGCCTTGCCGTGCATTGCCTAGCGTGCGTTGCCTTGCCTTAGCGTTGTTTCCCCTTGCCGTGCCGTTCCTTCCGTTACACTTGCCTTTCCTTGCTTTCCCTTGCCTTCCTTACCTTCCGTTACTCTTTGCTTGCCTTCCGTGCATTGCTAGCCTTGCGTTGTCGTGCCTTAACCTTGCCTCGCCTGAACGTGCTTTCGCATGCGTTACCCTTTCCTTGCCGTGCCGTGCATTGCCTAGCCTGCGTTGCCGTGCCTTAGCCTTGTTTCCCCTTGCCGTGCCGTTCCTTCCGTTACCCTTGCCTTTCCTTGCTTTTCCTTGCCTTGCTTACCTTCCGTTACTCTTTTCTTCCCTTCCCTGCATTGCCTAGCATTGCGTTGTCGTGCCTTAGCCTTATCTCGCCTGACCGTGCCTTCCTTTGCTTCAAGCTTTCCTTGCGTTGTCGTGCATTGCCTAGCCTTGCGTTGTCGTGCATTAGCCTTGCCTAGCCTCACCGTGCTTTTCCATGCGTTACCCTTTCCTTGCCTGGCCGTGCATTGTCTAGCCCTGCGTTGTCGTGCCTTAGCCTTGTTACCCCATGCCGTGCCGTTCCTTCCGTTACCCTTGCCTTCCCTTGCTTTCCCTTGCCTTCCTTGCGTTCCGTTACTCTTTGCTTGCGTTCCGTGCATTGCCTAGCCTTGCGTTGTCGTGCCTTAGCCTTGCCTCGCCTGACCGTGCATTCCCTTGCGTTACTCTTTCCTTGCCTTGCCGTGCATTGCCTAGCCGTGCGTTGTCGTGCCTTAGCCTTGTTTCCCCTTGCCGTGCCGTTCCTTCCGTTACACTTGCCTTTCTTTGCGTTCCCTTGCCTTCCTTACCTTCCGTTACTCTTTGCTTGCCTTCCGTGCATTGCCTAGCCTTGCGTTGTCGGGCCTTAGCCTTGCCTCGCCTGACCGTGCTTTCCCATGCGTTACCCTTTCCTTGCCTTGCCGTGCATTGCCTAGCCTGCGTTGTCGTGCCTTAGCCTTGTTTCCCCTTGCCGTGCCGTTCCTTCCGTTACCCTTGCCTTTCATTGCTTTTCCTTGCCTTGCTTACCTTCCGTTACTCTTTGCTTCCCTTCCCTGCATTGCCTAGCCTTGCGTTGTCGTGCCTTAGCCTTATCTCGCCTGACCGTGCCTTCCTTTGCTTTAAGCTTTCCTTGCATTGTCGTGCATTGCCTGGCCTTGCGTTGTCGTGCATTAGCCTTGCCTAGCCTCACCGTGCCTTGCCTTGCGTTACCCTTTCCTCGCCTTGCCGTGCATTGCCTAGGCGTGCGTTGTCGTGCCTTAGGCTTTTTTCACCTTGCCATAGCCTTGCTTGCGTTGCATTGCTTTGCCTTGCATTCGTTGCCTTCCCTTACTCTTTGTTTGCCTTCGGTGCATTGCCTAGCCTTGCGTTGTCGTGCCTTAGCGTTGCCTCGCCTGACCGTGCTTTCCAATGCGTTACCCTTTCCTTCCTTGCCGTTCATTGCCTAGCCGTGCGTTGTCGTGCCTTAGCCTTGTTTCCCCTTGCCGTGGCGTGCCTTTTGTTATACTTGCCTTGCCTGGCTTTGCCTTGCCTTCCTTTCCTTCCGTTACTCTTTCCTTGCCTTGCCGTGCATTGCCTAGCCTTGCATTGACGTGACTTATCCTTGCATCACCTGACCGTGCCTTCCCCTGCGTTACCCTTTCCTTGCCTTGCCGTGCATTGCCTAGCGTGCGTTGTCGTGCCTTAGACTTGTTTCCCCTTGCCGTGCCGTTCCTTCCGTTACCATTGCCTTTCCTTGCTTTCCCTTGCCTTCCTTACCTTCCGTTACTCTTTGCTTGCTTTCCCTGCATTGCCTAGCCTTGTGTTGTCGTGTCTTAGCCTTATCTCCCCTGACCGTGCCTTCCTTTGCTTTAAGCTTTCCTTGCATTGTCGTGCATTGCCTAGCCTTCCGTTGTCGTGCATTAGCCTTGCTTGGCCTCACCGTGCCTTGCCTTGCGTTACCCTTTCCTTGCCTTGCCGTGCATTGCCTAGCCCTGCGTTGTCGTGCCTTAACCTTGTTACCCCTTGCCGTGCCGTTTCTTCCGTTACCCTTGCCTTCCCTTGCTTTCCCTTGCCTTCCTTGCGTTCCGTTAATCTTTGCTTGCTTTCCGTGCATTGCCTAGCCTTGCGTTTTCATGCCTTAGCCTTGCCTCGCCTGACCTTGCTTTCCCATGCGTTACCCTTTCCTTGCCTTGCCGTGCATTGCCTAGCGTGCGTTGTCGTGCCTTAGCCTTGTTTCCCCTAGCCGTGCCGTTCCTTCCGTTACCATTGCCTTTCCTTGCTTTCCCTTGCCTTCCTTACCTTCCGTTACTCTTTCCTTGCCTTGCCGTGCACTGCCTAGCCTTGCGTTGTCGTGCATTAGCCTTGCCTCACCTGACCGTGCCTTCCCTTGCGTTACCCTTTCCTTGCCTTGCCGTGCATTGCCTAGCCCTGCGTTGTCGTGCCTTAGCCTTATCTCGCCTGACCGTGCCTTCCTTTGCTTTAAGCTTTCCTTGCATTGTCGTGCATTGCCTAGCCTTGCGTTGTCGTGCATTAGACTTGCCTAGCCTCACCGTGCCTTGCCTTGCGTTACCCTTTCCTCGCCTTGCCGTGCATTGCCTAGCCGTGCGTTGTCGTGCCTTAGCCTTTTTTCATCTTGCCATAGCCTTGCTTGCGTTGCATTGCTTTGCCTTGCATTCCTTGCCTTCCCTTACTCTTTGTTTGCCTTCGGTGCATTGCCTAGCCTTGCGTTGTCGTGCTTTAGCCTTGCCTAGCCTCACCGTGCCTTGCCTTGCGTTACCCTTTCCTTGCCTTGCCGTGCATTGCCTAGCCGTGCGTTGTCGTGCCTTAGCCTTGTTTCCCCTTGCCGTGGCGTGCCTTTTGTTACACTTGCCTTGCCTGGCTTTGCCTTGCCTTCCTTTCCTTCCGTTACTCTTTCCTTGCCTTGCCGTGCATTGCCTAGCGTTGCATTTTCGTGCCTTATCCTTGCCTCACCTGACCGTGCCTTCCCTTGCGTTACCCTTTCCTTGCCTTGCCGTGCATTGCCTAGCCCTGCGTTGTCGTGCCTTAGCCTTGTTACCCCTTGCCGTGCCGTTCCTTCCGTTACCATTTCCTTTCCTTGCTTTCCCTTGCCTTCCTTACCTTCCGTTACTCTTTCCTTGCCTTGCCGTGCACTGCCTAGCCTTGCGTTGTCGTGCATTAGCCTTGCCTCACCTGACCGTGACTTCCCTTGCGTTACCCTTTCCTTGCCTTGCCGTGCATTGCCGAGCCCTGCGTTGTCGTGCCTTAGCCTTGTTACCCCTTGCCGTGCCGTTCCTTCCGTTACCCTTGCCTTCACTTGCTTTCCCTTACCTTCCTTGCGTTCCGTTACTCTTTCCTTGCTTTCCGTGCATTGCCTAGCCTTGCGTTGTCATGCCTTAGCCTTGCCTCGCCTGACCGTGCTTTCCCATGCGTTACCCTTTCCTTGCCTTGCCGTGCATTGCCTAGCGTCCGTTGTCGTGCCTTAGCCTTGTTTCCCCTTGCCGTGCCGTTCCTTCCGTTACATTTGCCTTTCCTTGCTTTCCCTTGCCTTCCTTACCTTCCGTTACTCTTTGCTTGCCTTCCGTGCATTGCTAGCCTTGCGTTGTCGTGCCTTAGCCTTGCCTCGCCTGAACGTGCTTTCCCATGCGTTACCCTTTCCATGCCTTGCCGTGCATTGCCTAGCGTGCGTTGTCGTGCCTTAGACTTGTTTCCCCTTGCCGTGCCGTACCTTCCGTTACCATTATCTTTCCTTGCTTTCCCTTGCCTTCCTTACCTTCCGTTACTCTTTGCTTGCTTTCCCTGCATTGCCTAGCCTTGTGTTGTCGTGTCTTAGCCTTATCTCCCCTGACCATTCCTTCCTTTGCTTTAAGCCTTCCTTGCATTGTCGTGCATTGCCTAGCCTTGCGTTGTGGTGAATTAGCCTTGCCTAGCCTCACCGTGCCTTGCCTTGCGTTACCCTTTCCTTGCCTTGCCGTGCATTGCCTAGCCTTGCATTGTCGTGCCTTATCCTTGCATCACCTGACCGTGCCTTCCCCTGCGTTACCCTTTCCTTGCCTTGCCGTGCATTGCCTAGCCCTGCGTTGTCGTGCCTTAGCCTTGTTACCCTTTGCCGTGCCGTTCCTTCCGTTACCCTTGCCTTCCCTTGTTTCCCTTGCCTTCCTTGCGTTCCGTTACCCTTTGCTTGCTTTCCGTGCATTGCCTAGCCTTGCCTTGTCATGCCTTAGCCTTGACTCGCCTGACCGTGCTTTCCCATGCGTTACCCTTTCCATGCCTTGCCGTGCATTGCCTAGCGTGCGTTGTCGTGCCTTAGACTTGTTTCCCCTTGCCGTGCCGTTCCTTCCGTTACCATTGCCTTTCCTTGCTTTCCCTTGCCTTCCTTACCTTCCGTTACTCTTTGCTTGCTTTCCCTGCATTGCCTAGCCTTGTGTTGTCGTGTCTTAGCCTTATCTCCCCTGACCATGCCTTCCTTTGCTTTAAGCTTTCCTTGCATTGTCGTGCATTGCCTAGCCTTGCGTTGTCGTGAATTAGCCTTGCCTAGCCTCACCGTGCCTTGCCTTGCGTTACTCTTTCCTTGCCTTGCCGTGCATTGCCTAGCGTGCGTTGCCTTGCCTTAGCGTTGTTTCCCCTTGCCGTGCCGTTCCTTCCGTTACACTTGCCTTTCCTTGCTTTCCCTTGCCTTGCTTACCTTCCGTTACTCTTTGCTTGCATTCCCTGCATTGCCTAGCCTGCGTTGCCGTGCCTTAAACTTATCTCGCCTGACCGTGCCTTCCTTTGCTTTAAGCTTTCCTTGCATTGTCGTGCATTGCCTAGCCTTGCGTTGTCGTGCATTAGCCTTGCCTAGCCTCACCGTGCCTTGCCTTGCGTTACTCTTTCCTTGCCTTGCCGTGCATTGCCCAGCCTTGCATTTTCGTGCCTTATCCTTGCCTCAGCTGACCGTGCCTTCCCTTGCGTTACCCTTTCCTTGCCTTGCCGTGCATTGCCTAGCCCTGCGTTGTCGTGCCTTAGCCTTGTTACCCCTTGCCGTGCCGTTCCTTCCGTTACCCTTGCCTTCCCTTGCTTTCCCTTGGCTTCCTTGCGTTCCGTTACTCTTTGCTTGCTTTCCGTGCATTGCCTAGCCTTGCGTTGTCGTGCCTTAGCCTTGCCTCGCCTAACCGTGCATTCCCTTGCGTTACCCTTTCCTTGCCTTGCCGTGCATTGCCTAGCCGTGCGTTGTCGTGCCTTAGCCTTGTTTCCCCTTGCCGCGCCGTTCCTTCCGTTACACTTGCCTTTCTTTGATTTCCCTTGCCTTGCTTACCTTCCGTTAATCTTTGCTTCCCTTCCCTGCATTGCCTAGCCTTGCGTTGTCGTGCCTTAGCCTTATCTCGCCTGACCGTGCCTTCCTTTGCTTTAAGCTTTCCTTGCATTGTCGTGCATTGCCTAGCCTTGCGTTGTCGTGCATTAGCCTTGCCTAGCCTCACCGTGCCTTGCCTTGCGTTACCCTTTCCTCGCCTTGCCGTGCATTGCCTCGCCGTGCGTTGTCGTGCCTTAGCCTTTTTTCAACTTGCCATAGCCTTGCTTGCGTTGCATTGCTTTGCCTTGCATTCCTTGCCTTCCATTACTCTTTGTTTGCCTTCGGTGCATTGCCTAGCCTTGCGTTGTCGTGCATTAGCCTTGCCTAGCCTCACCGTGCCTTGCCTTGCGTTACCCTTTCCTTGCCTTGCCGTGCATTGCCTAGCCGTGCGTTGTCGTGCCTTAGCCTTGTTTCCCCTTGCCGTGGCGTGCCTTTTGTTACACTTGCCTTGCCTGGCTTTGCCTTGCCTTCCTTTCCTTCCGTTACTCTTTCCTTCCCTTGCCGTGCATTGCCTAGCGTTGCATTTTCGTGCCTTATCTTTGCCTCACCTAACCGTGCCTTCCCTTGCGTTACCCTTTCCTTGCCTTGCCGTGCATTGCCTAGCCCTGTGTTGTCGTGCCTTAGCCTTGTTACCCCTTGCCGTGCCGTTCCTTCCGTTACCATTGCCTTTCCTTGCTTTCCCTTGCCTTCCTTACCTTCCGTTACTCTTTCCTTGCCTTGCCGTGCACTGCCTAGCCTTGCGTTGTCGTGCATTAGCCTTGCCTCACCTGACCGTGCCTTCCCTTGCGTTACCCTTTCCTTGCCTTGCCGTGCATTGCCTAGCCCTGCGTTGTCTGCCTTAGCCTTGTTACGCTGTGCCGTGCCCGTCCTTCCGTTACCCTTGCTTCCCTTGCTTTCCCTTGCCTTCCTTGTGTTCCGTTACTCTTTGCTTGCCTTCCGTGCATTGCCTAGCCTTGCGTTGTCGTGCCTTAGCCTTGCCTCGCCTGACCGAGCTTTCCCATGCGTTACCCTTTCCTTGCCTTGACGTGCATTGCCTAGCGTGCGTTGTCGTGCCTTAGCCTTTTTTCCCCTTGCCGTGCCGTTCCTTCCGTTACCCTTGCCTTTTCTTGCTTTCCCTTGCCTTGCTTACCTTCCGTTACTCTTTGCTTGCATTCCCTGCATTGCCTAGCCTGCGTTGCCGTGCCTTAACCTTATCTCGCCTGACCGTGCCTTCCTTTGCTTTAAGCTTTCCTTGCATTGTCGTGCATTGCTTAGCCTTGCGTTGTCGTGCATTAGCCTTGCCTAGCCTCACCGTGCCTTGCCTTGCGTTACTCTTTCCTTGCCTTGCCGTGCATTGCCCAGCCTTGCATTTTCGTGCCTTATCCTTGCCTCAGCTGACCGTGCCTTCCCTTGCGTTACCCTTTCCTTGCCTTGCCGTGCATTGCCTATCCCTGCGTTGTCGTGCCTTAGCCTTGTTTCCCCTTGCCGTGCCGTTCCTTCCGTTACCCTTGCCTTCCCTTGCTTTCCCTTGGCTTCCTTGCGTTCCGTTACTCTTTGCTTGCTTTCCGTGCATTGCCTAGCCTTGCTTTGTCGTGCCTTAGCCTTGCCTCGCCTGACCGTGCCTTCCTTTGCTTTAAGCTTTCCTTGCATTGTCGTGCATTGCCTGGCCTTGCGTTGTCGTGCATTAGGCTTGCCTAGCCTCACCGTGCCTTGCCTTGCGTTACCCTTTCCTCGCCTTGCCGTGCATTGCCTAGGCGTGCGTTGACGTGCCTTAGCCTTTTTTCACCTTGCCATAGCCTTGCTTGCTTTGCATTGCTTTGCCTTGCATTCCTTGCCTTCCCTTACTCTTTGTTGGCCTTCGGTGCATTGCCTAGCCTTGCGTTGTCGTGCATTAGCCTTGCCTAGCCTCACCGTGCCTTGCCTTGCGTTACCCTTTCCTCGCCTTGCCGTGCATTGCCTAGCCGTGCGTTGTCGTGCCTTAGCCTTTTTTTCATCTTGCCATAGCCTTGCTTGCGTTGCATTGCTTTGCCTTGCATTCCTTGCCTTCCCTTACTCTTTGTTTGCCTTCGGTGCATTGCCTAGCCTTGCGTTGTCGTGCTTTAGCCTTGCCTAGCCTCACCGTGCCTTGCCTTGCGTTACCCTTTCCTTGCCTTGCCGTGCATTGCCTAGCCGTGCGTTGTCGTGCCTTAGCCTTGTTTCCCCTTGCCGTGGCGTGCCTTTTGTTACACTTGCCTTGCCTGGCTTTGCCTTGCCTTCCTTTCCTTCCGTTACTCTTTCCTTGCCTTGCCGTGCATTGTCTAGCGTTGCATTTTCGTGCCTTATCCTTGCCTCACCTGACCGTGCCTTCCCTTGCGTTACCCTTTCCTTGCCTTGCCGTGCATTGCCTAGCCCTGCGTTGTCCTGCCTTAGCCTTGTTACCCCTTGCCGTGCCGTTCCTTCCGTTACCATTTCCTTTCCTTGCTTTCCCTTGCCTTCCTTACCTTCCGTTACTCTTTCCTTGCCTTGCCGTGCACTGCCTAGCCTTGCGTTGTCGTGCATTAGCCTTGCCTCACCTGACCGTGACTTCCCTTGCGTTACCCTTTCCTTGCCTTGCCGTGCATTGCCTAGCCCTGCGTTGTCGTGCCTTAGCCTTGTTACCCCTTGCCGTGCCTTTCCTTCCGTTACCCTTGCCTTCACTTGCTTTCCCTTACCTTCCTTGCGTTCCGTTACTCTTTCCTTGCTTTCCGTGCATTGCCTAGACGTGCGTTGTCGTGCCTTAGCCTTGTTTCCCCTTGCCGTGGCGTGCCTTTTGTTACACTTGCCTTGCCTGGCTTTGCCTTGCCTTCCTTTCCTTCCGTTACTCTTTCCTTGCCTTGCCGTGCATTGCCTAGCGTTGCATTTTCGTGCCTTATCCTTGCCTCACCTGACCGTGCCTTCCCTTGCGTTACCCTTTCCTTGCCTTGCCGTGCATTGCCTAGCCCTGCGTTGTCGTGCCTTAGCCTTGTTACCCATTGCCGTGCCGTTCCTTCCGTTACCATTTCCTTTCCTTGCTTTCCCTTGCCTTCCTTACCTTCCGTTACTCTTTCCTTGCCTTGCCGTGCACTGCCTAGCCTTGCGTTGTCGTGCATTAGCCTTGCCTCACCTGACCGTGACTTCCCTTGCGTTACCCTTTCCTTGCCTTGCCGTGCATTGCCGAGCCCTGCGTTGTCGTGCCTTAGCCTTGTTACCCCTTGCCGTGCCGTTCCTTCCGTTACCCTTGCCTTCACTTGCTTTCCCTTACCTTCCTTGCGTTCCGTTACTCTTTCCTTGCTTTCCGTGCATTGCCTAGCCTTGCGTTGTCATGCCTTAGCCTTGCCTCGCCTGACCGTGCTTTCCCATGCGTTACCCTTTCCTTGCCTTGCCGTGCATTGCCTAGCGTCCGTTGTCGTGCCTTAGCCTTGTTTCCCCTTGCCGTGCCGTTCCTTCCGTTACATTTGCCTTTCCTTGCTTTCCCTTGCCTTCCTTACCTTCCGTTACTCTTTGCTTGCCTTCCGTGCATTGCTAGCCTTGCGTTGTCGTGCCTTAGCCTTGCCTCGCCTGAACGTGCTTTCCCATGCGTTACCCTTTCCATGCCTTGCCGTGCATTGCCTAGCGTGCGTTGTCGTGCCTTAGACTTGTTTCCCCTTGCCGTGCCGTTCCTTCCGTTACCATTGTCTTTCCTTGCTTTCCCTTGCCTTCCTTACCTTCCGTTACTCTTTGCTTGCTTTCCCTGCATTGCCTAGCCTTGTGTTGTCGTGTCTTAGCCTTATCTCCCCTGACCATTCCTTCCTTTGCTTTAAGCCTTCCTTGCATTGTCGTGCATTGCCTAGCCTTGCGTTGTGGTGAATTAGCCTTGCCTAGCCTCACCGTGCCTTGCCTTGCGTTACCCTTTCCTTGCCTTGCCGTGCATTGCCTAGCCTTGCATTGTCGTGCCTTATCCTTGCATCACCTGACCGTGCCTTCCCCTGCGTTACCCTTTCCTTGCCTTGCCGTGCATTGCCTAGCCCTGCGTTGTCGTGCCTTAGCCTTGTTACCCTTTGCCGTGCCGTTCCTTCCGTTACCCTTGCCTTCCCTTGTTTCCCTTGCCTTCCTTGCGTTCCGTTACCCTTTTCTTGCTTTCCGTGCATTGCCTAGCCTTGCCTTGTCATGCCTTAGCCTTGACTCGCCTGACCGTGCTTTCCCATGCGTTACCCTTTCCATGCCTTGCCGTGCATTGCCTAGCGTGCGTTGTCGTGCCTTAGACATGTTTCCCCTTGCCGTGCCGTTCCTTCCGTTACCATTGCCTTTCCTTGCTTTCCCTTGCCTTCCTTACCTTCCGTTACTCTTTGCTTGCTTTCCCTGCATTGCCTAGCCTTGTGTTGTCGTGTCTTAGCCTTATCTCCCCTGACCATGCCTTCCTTTGCTTTAAGCTTTCCTTGCATTGTCGTGCATTGCCTAGCCTTGCGTTGTCGTGAATTAGCCTTGCCTAGCCTCACCGTGCCTTGCCTTGCGTTACTCTTTCCTTGCCTTGCCGTGCATTGCCTAGCGTGCGTTGCCTTGCCTTAGCGTTGTTTCCCCTTGCCGTGCCGTTCCTTCCGTTACACTTGCCTTTCCTTGCTTTCCCTTGCCTTCCTTACCTTCCGTTACTCTTTGCTTGCCTTCCGTGCATTGCTAGCCTTGCGTTGTCGTGCCTTAACCTTGCCTCGCCTGAACGTGCTTTCGCATGCGTTACCCTTTCCTTGCCGTGCCGTGCATTGCCTAGCCTGCGTTGCCGTGCCTTAGCCTTGTTTCCCCTTGCCGTGCCGTTCCTTCCGTTACCCTTGCCTTTCCTTGCTTTTCCTTGCCTTGCTTACCTTCCGTTACTCTTTTCTTCCCTTCCCTGCATTGCCTAGCATTGCGTTGTCGTGCCTTAGCCTTATCTCGCCTGACCGTGCCTTCCTTTGCTTCAAGCTTTCCTTGCGTTGTCGTGCATTGCCTAGCCTTGCGTTGTCGTGCATTAGCCTTGCCTAGCCTCACCGTGCTTTTCCATGCGTTACCCTTTCCTTGCCTGGCCGTGCATTGTCTAGCCCTGCGTTGTCGTGCCTTAGCCTTGTTACCCCATGCCGTGCCGTTCCTTCCGTTACCCTTGCCTTCCCTTGCTTTCCCTTGCCTTCCTTGCGTTCCGTTACTCTTTGCTTGCGTTCCGTGCATTGCCTAGCCTTGCGTTGTCGTGCCTTAGCCTTGCCTCGCCTGACCGTGCATTCCCTTGCGTTACTCTTTCCTTGCCTTGCCGTGCATTGCCTAGCCGTGCGTTGTCGTGCCTTAGCCTTGTTTCCCCTTGCCGTGCCGTTCCTTCCGTTACACTTGCCTTTCTTTGCGTTCCCTTGCCTTCCTTACCTTCCGTTACTCTTTGCTTGCCTTCCGTGCATTGCCTAGCCTTGCGTTGTCGGGCCTTAGCCTTGCCTCGCCTGACCGTGCTTTCCCATGCGTTACCCTTTCCTTGCCTTGCCGTGCATTGCCTAGCCTGCGTTGTCGTGCCTTAGCCTTGTTTCCCCTTGCCGTGCCGTTCCTTCCGTTACCCTTGCCTTTCATTGCTTTTCCTTGCCTTGCTTACCTTCCGTTACTCTTTGCTTCCCTTCCCTGCATTGCCTAGCCTTGCGTTGTCGTGCCTTAGCCTTATCTCGCCTGACCGTGCCTTCCTTTGCTTTAAGCTTTCCTTGCATTGTCGTGCATTGCCTGGCCTTGCGTTGTCGTGCATTAGCCTTGCCTAGCCTCACCGTGCCTTGCCTTGCGTTACCCTTTCCTCGCCTTGCCGTGCATTGCCTAGGCGTGCGTTGTCGTGCCTTAGGCTTTTTTCACCTTGCCATAGCCTTGCTTGCGTTGCATTGCTTTGCCTTGCATTCGTTGCCTTCCCTTACTCTTTGTTTGCCTTCGGTGCATTGCCTAGCCTTGCGTTGTCGTGCCTTAGCGTTGCCTCGCCTGACCGTGCTTTCCAATGCGTTACCCTTTCCTTCCTTGCCGTTCATTGCCTAGCCGTGCGTTGTCGTGCCTTAGCCTTGTTTCCCCTTGCCGTGGCGTGCCTTTTGTTATACTTGCCTTGCCTGGCTTTGCCTTGCCTTCCTTTCCTTCCGTTACTCTTTCCTTGCCTTGCCGTGCATTGCCTAGCCTTGCATTGACGTGACTTATCCTTGCATCACCTGACCGTGCCTTCCCCTGCGTTACCCTTTCCTTGCCTTGCCGTGCATTGCCTAGCGTGCGTTGTCGTGCCTTAGACTTGTTTCCCCTTGCCGTGCCGTTCCTTCCGTTACCATTGCCTTTCCTTGCTTTCCCTTGCCTTCCTTACCTTCCGTTACTCTTTGCTTGCTTTCCCTGCATTGCCTAGCCTTGTGTTGTCGTGTCTTAGCCTTATCTCCCCTGACCGTGCCTTCCTTTGCTTTAAGCTTTCCTTGCATTGTCGTGCATTGCCTAGCCTTCCGTTGTCGTGCATTAGCCTTGCTTGGCCTCACCGTGCCTTGCCTTGCGTTACCCTTTCCTTGCCTTGCCGTGCATTGCCTAGCCCTGCGTTGTCGTGCCTTAACCTTGTTACCCCTTGCCGTGCCGTTCCTTCCGTTACCCTTGCCTTCCCTTGCTTTCCCTTGCCTTCCTTGCGTTCCGTTAATCTTTGCTTGCTTTCCGTGCATTGCCTAGCCTTGCGTTTTCATGCCTTAGCCTTGCCTCGCCTGACCTTGCTTTCCCATGCGTTACCCTTTCCTTGCCTTGCCGTGCATTGCCTAGCGTGCGTTGTCGTGCCTTAGCCTTGTTTCCCCTTGCCGTGCCGTTCCTTCCGTTACCATTGCCTTTCCTTGCTTTCCCTTGCCTTCCTTACCTTCCGTTACTCTTTCCTTGCCTTGCCGTGCACTGCCTAGCCTTGCGTTGTCGTGCATTAGCCTTGCCTCACCTGACCGTGCCTTCCCTTGCGTTACCCTTTCCTTGCCTTGCCGTGCATTGCCTAGCCCTGCGTTGTCGTGCCTTAGCCTTATCTCGCCTGACCGTGCCTTCCTTTGCTTTAAGCTTTCCTTGCATTGTCGTGCATTGCCTAGCCTTGCGTTGTCGTGCATTAGCCTTGCCTAGCCTCACCGTGCCTTGCCTTGCGTTACCCTTTCCTCGCCTTGCCGTGCATTGCCTAGCCGTGCGTTGTCGTGCCTTAGCCTTTTTTCATCTTGCCATAGCCTTGCTTGCGTTGCATTGCTTTGCCTTGCATTCCTTGCCTTCCCTTACTCTTTGTTTGCCTTCGGTGCATTGCCTAGCCTTGCGTTGTCGTGCTTTAGCCTTGCTTGGCCTCACCGTGCCTGGCCTTGCGTTACTCTTTCCTTGCCTTGCCGTGCATTGCCTAGCCTTGTGTTGTCGTGTCTTAGCCTTGTTTCCCCTTGCCGTGGCGTGCCTTTTGTTACACTTGCCTTGCCTGGCTTTGCCTTGCCTTCCTTTCCTTCCGTTACTCTTTCCTTGCCTTGCCGTGCATTGTCTAGCGTTGCATTTTCGTGCCTTATCCTTGCCTCACCTGACCGTGCCTTCCCTTGCGTTACCCTTTCCTTGCCTTGCCGTGCATTGCCTAGCCCTGCGTTGTCCTGCCTTAGCCTTGTTACCCCTTGCCGTGCCGTTCCTTCCGTTACCATTTACCTTCCTTGCTTTCCCTTGCCTTCCTTACCTTCCGTTACTCTTTCCTTGCCTTGCCGTGCACTGCCTAGCCTTGCGTTGTCGTGCATTAGCCTTGCCTCACCTGACCGTGACTTCCCTTGCGTTACCCTTTCCTTGCCTTGCCGTGCATTGCCTAGCCCTGCGTTGTCGTGCCTTAGCCTTGTTACCCCTTGCCGTGCCTTTCCTTCCGTTACCCTTGCCTTCACTTGCTTTCCCTTACCTTCCTTGCGTTCCGTTACTCTTTCCTTGCTTTCCGTGCATTGCCTAGACGTGCGTTGTCGTGCCTTAGCCTTGTTTCCCCTTGCCGTGGCGTGCCTTTTGTTACACTTGCCTTGCCTGGCTTTGCCTTGCCTTCCTTTCCTTCCGTTACTCTTTCCTTGCCTTGCCGTGCATTGCCTAGCGTTGCATTTTCGTGCCTTATCCTTGCCTCACCTGACCGTGCCTTCCCTTGCGTTACCCTTTCCTTGCCTTGCCGTGCATTGCCTAGCCCTGCGTTGTCGTGCCTTAGCCTTGTTACCCCTTGCCGTGCCGTTCCTTCCGTTACCATTTCCTTTCCTTGCTTTCCCTTGCCTTCCTTACCTTCCGTTACTCTTTCCTTGCCTTGCCGTGCACTGCCTAGCCTTGCGTTGTCGTGCATTAGCCTTGCCTCACCTGACCGTGACTTCCCTTGCGTTACCCTTTCCTTGCCTTGCCGTGCATTGCCGAGCCCTGCGTTGTCGTGCCTTAGCCTTGTTACCCCTTGCCGTGCCGTTCCTTCCGTTACCCTTGCCTTCACTTGCTTTCCCTTACCTTCCTTGCGTTCCGTTACTCTTTCCTTGCTTTCCGTGCATTGCCTAGCCTTGCGTTGTCATGCCTTAGCCTTGCCTCGCCTGACCGTGCTTTCCCATGCGTTACCCTTTCCTTGCCTTGCCGTGCATTGCCTAGCGTCCGTTGTCGTGCCTTAGCCTTGTTTCCCCTTGCCGTGCCGTTCCTTCCGTTACATTTGCCTTTCCTTGCTTTCCCTTGCCTTCCTTACCTTCCGTTACTCTTTGCTTGCCTTCCGTGCATTGCTAGCCTTGCGTTGTCGTGCCTTAGCCTTGCCTCGCCTGAAGGTGCTTTCCCATGCGTTACCCTTTCCATGCCTTGCCGTGCATTGCCTAGCGTGCGTTGTCGTGCCTTAGACTTGTTTCCCCTTGCCGTGCCGTACCTTCCGTTACCATTGTCTTTCCTTGCTTTCCCTTGCCTTCCTTACCTTCCGTTACTCTTTGCTTGCTTTCCCTGCATTGCCTAGCCTTGTGTTGTCGTGTCTTAGCCTTATCTCCCCTGACCATTCCTTCCTTTGCTTTAAGCCTTCCTTGCATTGTCGTGCATTGCCTAGCCTTGCGTTGTGGTGAATTAGCCTTGCCTAGCCTCACCGTGCCTTGCCTTGCGTTACCCTTTCCTTGCCTTGCCGTGCATTGCCTAGCCTTGCATTGTCGTGCCTTATCCTTGCATCACCTGACCGTGCCTTCCCCTGCGTTACCCTTTCCTTGCCTTGCCGTGCATTGCCTAGCCCTGCGTTGTCGTGCCTTAGCCTTGTTACCCTTTGCCGTGCCGTTCCTTCCGTTACCCTTGCCTTCCCTTGTTTCCCTTGCCTTCCTTGCGTTCCGTTACCCTTTGCTTGCTTTCCGTGCATTGCCTAGCCTTGCCTTGTCATGCCTTAGCCTTGACTCGCCTGACCGTGCTTTCCCATGCGTTACCCTTTCCATGCCTTGCCGTGCATTGCCTAGCGTGCGTTGTCGTGCCTTAGACTTGTTTCCCCTTGCCGTGCCGTTCCTTCCGTTACCATTGCCTTTCCTTGCTTTCCCTTGCCTTCCTTACCTTCCGTTACTCTTTCCTTGCCTTGCCGTGCACTGCCTAGCCTTGCGTTGTCGTGCATTAGCCTTGCCTCACCTGACCGTGACTTCCCTTGCTTTAAGCTTTCCTTGCATTGTCGTGCATTGCCTAGCCTTGCGTTGTCGTGAATTAGCCATGCCTAGCCTCACCGTGCCTTGCCTTGCGTTACTCTTTCCTTGCCTTGCCGTGCATTGCCTAGCGTGCGTTGCCTTGCCTTAGCGTTGTTTCCCCTTGCCGTGCCGTTCCTTCCGTTACACTTGCCTTTCCTTGCTTTCCCTTGCCTTGCTTACCTTCCGTTACTCTTTGCTTGCATTCCCTGCATTGCCTAGCCTGCGTTGCCGTGCCTTAAACTTATCTCGCCTGACCGTGCCTTCCTTTGCTTTAAGCTTTCCTTGCATTGTCGTGCATTGCCTAGCCTTGCGTTGTCGTGCATTAGCCTTGCCTAGCCTCACCGTGCCTTGCCTTGCGTTACTCTTTCCTTGCCTTGCCGTGCATTGCCCAGCCTTGCATTTTCGTGCCTTATCCTTGCCTCAGCTGACCCTGCCTTCCCTTGCGTTACCCTTTCCTTGCCTTGCCGTGCATTGCCTAGCCCTGCGTTGTCGTGCCTTAGCCTTGTTACCCCTTGCCGTGCCGTTCCTTCCGTTACCCTTGCCTTCCCTTGCTTTCCCTTGCCTTCCTTGCGTTCCGTTACCCTTTGCTTGCTTTCCGTGCATTGCCTAGCCTTGCGTTGTCGTGCCTTAGCCTTGCCTCGCCTAACCGTGCATTCCCTTGCGTTACCCTTTCCTTGCCTTGCCGTGCATTGCCTAGCCGTGCGTTGTCGTGCCTTAGCCTTGTTTCCCCTTGCCGCGCCGTTCCTTCCGTTACACTTGCCTTTCTTTGATTTCCCTTGCCTTGCTTACCTTCCGTTAATCTTTGCTTCCCTTCCCTGCATTGCCTAGCCTTGCGTTGTCGTGCCTTAGCCTTATCTCGCCTGACCGTGCCTTCCTTTGCTTTAAGCTTTCCTTGCATTGTCGTGCATTGCCTAGCCTTGCGTTGTCGTGCATTAGCCTTGCCTAGCCTCACCGTGCCTTGCCTTGCGTTACCCTTTCCTCGCCTTGCCGTGCATTGCCTCGCCGTGCGTTGTCGTGCCTTAGCCTTTTTTCAACTTGCCATAGCCTTGCTTGCGTTGCATTGCTTTGCCTTGCATTCCTTGCCTTCCCTTACTCTTTGTTTGCCTTCGGTGCATTGCCTAGCCTTGCGTTGTCGTGCATTAGCCTTGCCTAGCCTCACCGTGCCTTGCCTTGCGTTACCCTTTCCTTGCCTTGCCGTGCATTGCCTAGCCGTGCGTTGTCGTGCCTTAGCCTTGTTTCCCCTTGCCGTGGCGTGCCTTTTGTTACACTTGCCTTGCCTGGCTTTGCCTTGCCTTCCTTTCCTTCCGTTACTCTTTCCTTCCCTTGCCGTGCATTGCCTAGCGTTGCATTTTCGTGCCTTATCTTTGCCTCACCTGACCGTGCCTTCCCTTGCGTTACCCTTTCCTTGCCTTGCCGTGCATTGCCTAGCCCTGTGTTGTCGTGCCTTAGCCTTGTTACCCCTTGCCGTGCCGTTCCTTCCGTTACCATTGCCTTTCCTTGCTTTCCCTTGCCTTCCTTACCTTCCGTTACTCTTTCCTTGCCTTGCCGTGCACTGCCTAGCCTTGCGTTGTCGTGCATTAGCCTTGCCTCACCTGACCGTGCCTTCCCTTGCGTTACCCTTTCCTTGCCTTGCCGTGCATTGCCTAGCCCTGCGTTGTCTGCCTTAGCCTTGTTACGCTGTGCCGTGCCCGTCCTTCCGTTACCCTTGCTTCCCTTGCTTTCCCTTGCCTTCCTTGTGTTCCGTTACTCTTTGCTTGCCTTCCGTGCATTGCCTAGCCTTGCGTTGTCGTGCCTTAGCCTTGCCTCGCCTGACCGAGCTTTCCCATGCGTTACCCTTTCCTTGCCTTGCCGTGCATTGCCTAGCGTGCGTTGTCGTGCCTTAGCCTTTTTTCCCCTTGCCGTGCCGTTCCTTCCGTTACCCTTGCCTTTTCTTGCTTTCCCTTGCCTTGCTTACCTTCCGTTACTCTTTGCTTGCATTCCCTGCATTGCCTAGCCTGCGTTGCCGTGCCTTAACCTTATCTCGCCTGACCGTGCCTTCCTTTGCTTTAAGCTTTCCTTGCATTGTCGTGCATTGCTTAGCCTTGCGTTGTCGTGCATTAGCCTTGCCTAGCCTCACCGTGCCTTGCCTTGCGTTACTCTTTCCTTGCCTTGCCGTGCATTGCCCAGCCTTGCATTTTCGTGCCTTATCCTTGCCTCAGCTGACCGTGCCTTCCCTTGCGTTACCCTTTCCTTGCCTTGCCGTGCATTGCCTAGCCCTGCGTTGTCGTGCCTTAGCCTTGTTTCCCCTTGCCGTGCCGTTCCTTCCGTTACCCTTGCCTTCCCTTGCTTTCCCTTGGCTTCCTTGCGTTCCGTTACTCTTTGCTTGCTTTCCGTGCATTGCCTAGCCTTGCTTTGTCGTGCCTTAGCCTTGCCTCTCCTGACCGTGCCTTCCTTTGCTTTAAGCTTTCCTTGCATTGTCGTGCATTGCCTGGCCTTGCGTTGTCGTGCATTAGGCTTGCCTAGCCTCACCGTGCCTTGCCTTGCGTTACCGTTTCCTCGCCTTGCCGTGCATTGCCTAGGCGTGCGTTGACGTGCCTTAGCCTTTTTTCACCTTGCCATAGCCTTGCTTGCTTTGCATTGCTTTGCCTTGCATTCCTTGCCTTCCCTTACTCTTTGTTGGCCTTCGGTGCATTGCCTAGCCTTGCGTTGTCGTGCATTAGCCTTGCCTAGCCTCACCGTGCCTTGCCTTGCGTTACCCTTTCCTTGCCTTGTGGTGCATTGCCTAGCCGTGCGTTGTCGTGCCTTAGCCTTGTTTCCCCTTGCCGTGGCGTGCCTTTTGTTACACTTGCCTTGCCTGGCTTTGCCTTGCCTTCCTTTCCTTCCGTTACTCTTTCCTTCCCTTGCCGTGCATTGCCTAGCGTTGCATTTTCGTGCCTTATCTTTGCCTCACCTGACCGTGCCTTCCCTTGCGTTACCCTTTCCTTGCCTTGCCGTGCATTGCCTAGCCCTGCGTTGTCGTGCCTTAGCCTTATCTCGCCTGACCGTGCCTTCCTTTGCTTTAAGCTTTCCTTGCATTGTCGTGCATTGCCTAGCCTTGCGTTGTCGTGCATTAGCCTTGCCTAGCCTCACCGTGCCTTGCCTTGCGTTACCCTTTCCTCGCCTTGCCGTGCATTGCCTAGCCGTGCGTTGTCGTGCCTTAGCCTTTTTTCATCTTGCCATAGCCTTGCTTGCGTTGCATTGCTTTGCCTTGCATTCCTTGCCTTCCCTTACTCTTTGTTTGCCTTCGGTGCATTGCCTAGCCTTGCGTTGTCGTGCTTTAGCCTTGCCTAGCCTCACCGTGCCTTGCCTTGCGTTACCCTTTCCTTGCCTTGCCGTGCATTGCCTAGCCGTGCGTTGTCGTGCCTTAGCCTTGTTTCCCCTTGCCGTGGCGTGCCTTTTGTTACACTTGCCTTGCCTGGCTTTGCCTTGCCTTCCTTTCCTTCCGTTACTCTTTCCTTGCCTTGCCGTGCATTGTCTAGCGTTGCATTTTCGTGCCTTATCCTTGCCTCACCTGACCGTGCCTTCCCTTGCGTTACCCTTTCCTTGCCTTGCCGTGCATTGCCTAGCCCTGCGTTGTCCTGCCTTAGCCTTGTTACCCCTTGCCGTGCCGTTCCTTCCGTTACCATTTCCTTTCCTTGCTTTCCCTTGCCTTCCTTACCTTCCGTTACTCTTTCCTTGCCTTGCCGTGCACTGCCTAGCCTTGCGTTGTCGTGCATTAGCCTTGCCTCACCTGACCGTGACTTCCCTTGCGTTACCCTTTCCTTGCCTTGCCGTGCATTGCCTAGCCCTGCGTTGTCGTGCCTTAGCCTTGTTACCCCTTGCCGTGCCTTTCCTTCCGTTACCCTTGCCTTCACTTGCTTTCCCTTACCTTCCTTGCGTTCCGTTACTCTTTCCTTGCTTTCCGTGCATTGCCTAGACGTGCGTTGTCGTGCCTTAGCCTTGTTTCCCCTTGCCGTGGCGTGCCTTTTGTTACACTTGCCTTGCCTGGCTTTGCCTTGCCTTCCTTTCCTTCCGTTACTCTTTCCTTGCCTTGCCGTGCATTGCCTAGCGTTGCATTTTCGTGCCTTATCCTTGCCTCACCTGACCGTGCCTTCCCTTGCGTTACCCTTTCCTTGCCTTGCCGTGCATTGCCTAGCCCTGCGTTGTCGTGCCTTAGCCTTGTTACCCCTTGCCGTGCCGTTCCTTCCGTTACCATTTCCTTTCCTTGCTTTCCCTTGCCTTCCTTACCTTCCGTTACTCTTTCCTTGCCTTGCCGTGCACTGCCTAGCCTTGCGTTGTCGTGCATTAGCCTTGCCTCACCTGACCGTGACTTCCCTTGCGTTACCCTTTCCTTGCCTTGCCGTGCATTGCCGAGCCCTGCGTTGTCGTGCCTTAGCCTTGTTACCCCTTGCCGTGCCGTTCCTTCCGTTACCCTTGCCTTCACTTGCTTTCCCTTACCTTCCTTGCGTTCCGTTACTCTTTCCTTGCTTTCCGTGCATTGCCTAGCCTTGCGTTGTCATGCCTTAGCCTTGCCTCGCCTGACCGTGCTTTCCCATGCGTTACCCTTTCCTTGCCTTGCCGTGCATTGCCTAGCGTCCGTTGTCGTGCCTTAGCCTTGTTTCCCCTTGCCGTGCCGTTCCTTCCGTTACATTTGCCTTTCCTTGCTTTCCCTTGCCTTCCTTACCTTCCGTTACTCTTTGCTTGCCTTCCGTGCATTGCTAGCCTTGCGTTGTCGTGCCTTAGCCTTGCCTCGCCTGAACGTGCTTTCCCATGCGTTACCCTTTCCATGCCTTGCCGTGCATTGCCTAGCGTGCGTTGTCGTGCCTTAGACTTGTTTCCCCTTGCCGTGCCGTTCCTTCCGTTACCATTGTCTTTCCTTGCTTTCCCTTGCCTTCCTTACCTTCCGTTACTCTTTGCTTGCTTTCCCTGCATTGCCTAGCCTTGTGTTGTCGTGTCTTAGCCTTATCTCCCCTGACCATTCCTTCCTTTGCTTTAAGCCTTCCTTGCATTGTCGTGCATTGCCTAGCCTTGCGTTGTGGTGAATTAGCCTTGCCTAGCCTCACCGTGCCTTGCCTTGCGTTACCCTTTCCTTGCCTTGCCGTGCATTGCCTAGCCTTGCATTGTCGTGCCTTATCCTTGCATCACCTGACCGTGCCTTCCCCTGCGTTACCCTTTCCTTGCCTTGCCGTGCATTGCCTAGCCCTGCGTTGTCGTGCCTTAGCCTTGTTACCCTTTGCCGTGCCGTTCCTTCCGTTACCCTTGCCTTCCCTTGTTTCCCTTGCCTTCCTTGCGTTCCGTTACCCTTTTCTTGCTTTCCGTGCATTGCCTAGCCTTGCCTTGTCATGCCTTAGCCTTGACTCGCCTGACCGTGCTTTCCCATGCGTTACCCTTTCCATGCCTTGCCGTGCATTGCCTAGCGTGCGTTGTCGTGCCTTAGACATGTTTCCCCTTGCCGTGCCGTTCCTTCCGTTACCATTGCCTTTCCTTGCTTTCCCTTGCCTTCCTTACCTTCCGTTACTCTTTGCTTGCTTTCCCTGCATTGCCTAGCCTTGTGTTGTCGTGTCTTAGCCTTATCTCCCCTGACCATGCCTTCCTTTGCTTTAAGCTTTCCTTGCATTGTCGTGCATTGCCTAGCCTTGCGTTGTCGTGAATTAGCCTTGCCTAGCGTCACCGTGCCTTGCCTTGCGTTACTCTTTCCTTGCCTTGCCGTGCATTGCCTAGCGTGCGTTGCCTTGCCTTAGCGTTGTTTCCCCTTGCCGTGCCGTTCCTTCCGTTACACTTGCCTTTCCTTGCTTTCCCTTGCCTTCCTTACCTTCCGTTACTCTTTGCTTGCCTTCCGTGCATTGCTAGCCTTGCGTTGTCGTGCCTTAACCTTGCCTCGCCTGAACGTGCTTTCGCATGCGTTACCCTTTCCTTGCCGTGCCGTGCATTGCCTAGCCTGCGTTGCCGTGCCTTAGCCTTGTTTCCCCTTGCCGTGCCGTTCCTTCCGTTACCCTTGCCTTTCCTTGCTTTTCCTTGCCTTGCTTACCTTCCGTTACTCTTTTCTTCCCTTCCCTGCATTGCCTAGCATTGCGTTGTCGTGCCTTAGCCTTATCTCGCCTGACCGTGCCTTCCTTTGCTTCAAGCTTTCCTTGCGTTGTCGTGCATTGCCTAGCCTTGCGTTGTCGTGCATTAGCCTTGCCTAGCCTCACCGTGCTTTTCCATGCGTTACCCTTTCCTTGCCTGGCCGTGCATTGTCTAGCCCTGCGTTGTCGTGCCTTAGCCTTGTTACCCCATGCCGTGCCGTTCCTTCCGTTACCCTTGCCTTCCCTTGCTTTCCCTTGCCTTCCTTGCGTTCCGTTACTCTTTGCTTGCGTTCCGTGCATTGCCTAGCCTTGCGTTGTCGTGCCTTAGCCTTGCCTCGCCTGACCGTGCATTCCCTTGCGTTACTCTTTCCTTGCCTTGCCGTGCATTGCCTAGCCGTGCGTTGTCGTGCCTTAGCCTTGTTTCCCCTTGCCGTGCCGTTCCTTCCGTTACACTTGCCTTTCTTTGCGTTCCCTTGCCTTCCTTACCTTCCGTTACTCTTTGCTTGCCTTCCGTGCATTGCCTAGCCTTGCGTTGTCGGGCCTTAGCCTTGCCTCGCCTGACCGTGCTTTCCCATGCGTTACCCTTTCCTTGCCTTGCCGTGCATTGCCTAGCCTGCGTTGTCGTGCCTTAGCCTTGTTTCCCCTTGCCGTGCCGTTCCTTCCGTTACCCTTGCCTTTCATTGCTTTTCCTTGCCTTGCTTACCTTCCGTTACTCTTTGCTTCCCTTCCCTGCATTGCCTAGCCTTGCGTTGTCGTGCCTTAGCCTTATCTCGCCTGACCGTGCCTTCCTTTGCTTTAAGCTTTCCTTGCATTGTCGTGCATTGCCTGGCCTTGCGTTGTCGTGCATTAGCCTTGCCTAGCCTCACCGTGCCTTGCCTTGCGTTACCCTTTCCTCGCCTTGCCGTGCATTGCCTAGGCGTGCGTTGTCGTGCCTTAGGCTTTTTTCACCTTGCCATAGACTTGCTTGCGTTGCATTGCTTTGCCTTGCATTCGTTGCCTTCCCTTACTCTTTGTTTGCCTTCGGTGCATTGCCTAGCCTTGCGTTGTCGTGCCTTAGCGTTGCCTCGCCTGACCGTGCTTTCCAATGCGTTACCCTTTCCTTCCTTGCCGTTCATTGCCTAGCCGTGCGTTGTCGTGCCTTAGCCTTGTTTCCCCTTGCCGTGGCGTGCCTTTTGTTATACTTGCCTTGCCTGGCTTTGCCTTGCCTTCCTTTCCTTCCGTTACTCTTTCCTTGCCTTGCCGTGCATTGCCTAGCCTTGCATTGACGTGACTTATCCTTGCATCACCTGACCGTGCCTTCCCCTGCGTTACCCTTTCCTTGCCTTGCCGTGCATTGCCTAGCGTGCGTTGTCGTGCCTTAGACTTGTTTCCCCTTGCCGTGCCGTTCCTTCCGTTACCATTGCCTTTCCTTGCTTTCCCTTGCCTTCCTTACCTTCCGTTACTCTTTGCTTGCTTTCCCTGCATTGCCTAGCCTTGTGTTGTCGTGTCTTAGCCTTATCTCCCCTGACCGTGCCTTCCTTTGCTTTAAGCTTTCCTTGCATTGTCGTGCATTGCCTAGCCTTCCGTTGTCGTGCATTAGCCTTGCTTGGCCTCACCGTGCCTTGCCTTGCGTTACCCTTTCCTTGCCTTGCTGTGCATTGCCTAGCCCTGCGTTGTCGTGCCGTAACCTTGTTACCCCTTGCCGTGCCGTTCCTTCCGTTACCCTTGCCTTCCCTTGCTTTCCCTTGCCTTCCTTGCGTTCCGTTAATCTTTGCTTGCTTTCCGTGCATTGCCTAGCCTTGCGTTTTCATGCCTTAGCCTTGGCTCGCCTGACCTTGCTTTCCCATGCGTTACCCTTTCCTTGCCTTGCCGTGCATTGCCTAGCGTGCGTTGTCGTGCCTTAGCCTTGTTTCCCCTTGCCGTGCCGTTCCTTCCGTTACCATTGCCTTTCCTTGCTTTCCCTTGCCTTCCTTACCTTCCGTTACTCTTTCCTTGCCTTGCCGTGCACTGCCTAGCCTTGCGTTGTCGTGCATTAGCCTTGCCTCACCTGACAGTGCCTTCCCTTGCGTTACCCTTTCCTTGCCTTGCCGTGCATTGCCTAGCCCTGCGTTGTCGTGCCTTAGCCTTGTTACGCTGTGCCGTGCCCGTCCTTCCGTTACCCTTGCTTCCCTTGCTTTCCCTTGCCTTCCTTGTGTTCCGTTACTCTTTGCTTGCCTTCCGTGCATTGCCTAGCCTTGCGTTGTCGTGCCTTAGCCTTGCCTCGCCTGACGGAGCTTTCCCATGCGTTACCCTTTCCTTGCCTTGCCGTGCATTGCCTAGCGTGCGTTGTCGTGCATTAGCCTTTTTTCCCCTTGCCGTGCCGTTCCTTCCGTTACCCTTGCCTTTTCTTGCTTTCCCTTGCCTTGCTTACCTTCCGTTACTCTTTGCTTGCATTCCCTGCATTGCCTAGCCTGCGTTGCCGTGCCTTAAACTTATCTCGCCTGACCGTGCCTTCCTTTGCTTTAAGCTTTCCTTGCATTGTCGTGCATTGCCTAGCCTTGCGTTGTCGTTCATTAGCCTTGCCTAGCCTCACCGTGCCTTGCCTTGGGTTACTCTTTCCTTGCCTTGCCGTGCATTGCCCAGCCTTGCATTTTCGTGCCTTATCCTTGCCTCAGCTGACCGTGCCTTCCCTTGCGTTACCCTTTCCTTGCCTTGCCGTGCATTGCCTAGCCCTGCGTTGTCGTGCCTTAGCCTTGTTACCCCTTGCCGTGCCGTTCCTTCCGTTACCCTTGCCTTCCCTTGCTTTCCCTTGGCTTCCTTGCGTTCCGTTACTCTTTGCTTGCTTTCCGTGCATTGCCTAGCCTTGCGTTGTCGTGCCTTAGCCTTGCCTCGCCTAACCGTGCATTCCCTTGCGTTACCCTTTCCTTGCCTTGCCGTGCATTGCCTAGCCGTGCGCTGTCGTGCCTTAGCCTTGTTTCGCCTTGCCGCGCCGTTCCTTCCGTTACACTTGCCTTTCTTTGATTTCCCTTGCCTTGCTTACCTTCCGTTAATCTTTGCTTCCCTTCCCTGCATTGCCTAGCCTTGCGTTGTCGTGCCTTAGCCTTATCTCGCCTGACCGTGCCTTCCTTTGCTTTAAGCTTTCCTTGCATTGTCTTGCATTGCCTAGCCTTGCGTTGTCGTGCATTAGCCTTGCCTAGCCTCACCGTGCCTTGCCTTGCGTTACCCTTTCCTCGCCTTGCCGTGCATTGCCTCGCCGTGCGTTGTCGTGCCTTAGCCTTTTTTCACCTTGCCATAGCCTTGCTTGCGTTGCATTGCTTTGCCTTGCATTCCTTGCCTTCCCTTACTCTTTGTTTGCCCTCGGTGCATTGCCTAGCCTTGCGTTGTCGTGCATTAGCCTTGCCTAGCCTCACCGTGCCTTGCCTTGCGTTACCCTTTCCTTGCCTTGCCGTGCATTGCCTAGCCGTGCGTTGTCGTGCCTTAGCCTTGTTTCCCCTTGCCGTGGCGTGCCTTTTGTTACACTTGCCTTGCCTGGCTTTGCCTTGCCTTCCTTTCCTTCCGTTACTCTTTCCTTCCCTTGCCGTGCATTGCCTAGCGTTGCATTTTCGTGCCTTATCTTTGCCTCACCTGACCGTGCCTTCCCTTGCGTTACCCTTTCCTTGCCTTGCCGTGCATTGCCTAGCCCTGTGTTGTCGTGCCTTAGCCTTGTTACCCCTTGCCGTGCCGTTCCTTCCGTTACCATTGCCTTTCCTTGCTTTCCCTTGCCTTCCTTACCTTCCGTTACTCTTTCCTTGCCTTGCCGTGCACTGCCTAGCCTTGCGTTGTCGTGCATTAGCCTTGCCTCACCTGACCGTGCCTTCCCTTGCGTTACCCTTTCCTTGCCTTGCCGTGCATTGCCTAGCCCTGCGTTGTCTGCCTTAGCCTTGTTACGCTGTGCCGTGCCCGTCCTTCCGTTACCCTTGCTTCCCTTGCTTTCCCTTGCCTTCCTTGTGTTCCGTTACTCTTTGCTTGCCTTCCGTGCATTGCCTAGCCTTGCGTTGTCGTGCCTTAGCCTTGCCTCGCCTGACCGAGCTTTCCCATGCGTTACCCTTTCCTTGCCTTGCCGTGCATTGCCTAGCGTGCGTTGTCGTGCCTTAGCCTTTAATCCCCTTGCCGTGCCGTTCCTTCCGTTACCCTTGCCTTTTCTTGCTTTCCCTTGCCTTGCTTACCTTCCGTTACTCTTTGCTTGCATTCCCTGCATTGCCTAGCCTGCGTTGCCGTGCCTTAACCTTATCTCGCCTGACCGTGCCTTCCTTTGCTTTAAGCTTTCCTTGCATTGTCGTGCATTGCTTAGCCTTGCGTTGTCGTGCATTAGCCTTGCCTAGCCTCACCGTGCCTTGCCTTGCGTTACTCTTTCCTTGCCTTGCCGTGCATTGCCCAGCCTTGCAGTTTCGTGCCTTATCCTTGCCTCAGCTGACCGTGCCTTCCCTTGCGTTACCCTTTCCTTGCCTTGCCGTGCATTGCCTAGCCCTGCGTTGTCGTGCCTTAGCCTTGTTTCCCCTTGCCGTGCCGTTCCTTCCGTTACCCTTGCCTTCCCTTGCTTTCCCTTGGCTTCCTTGCGTTCCGTTACTCTTTGCTTGCTTTCCGTGCATTGCCTAGCCTTGCTTTGTCGTGCCTTAGCCTTGCCTCGCCTGACCGTGCCTTCCTTTGCTTTAAGCTTTCCTTGCATTGTCGTGCATTGCCTGGCCTTGCGTTGTCGTGCATTAGGCTTGCCTAGCCTCACCGTGCCTTGCCTTGCGTTACCCTTTCCTCGCCTTGCCGTGCATTGCCTAGGCGTGCGTTGACGTGCCTTAGCCTTTTTTCACCTTGCCATAGCCTTGCTTGCTTTGCATTGCTTTGCCTTGCATTCCTTGCCTTCCCTTACTCTTTGTTGGCCTTCGGTGCATTGCCTAGCCTTGCGTTGTCGTGCATTAGCCTTGCCTAGCCTCACCGTGCCTTGCCTTGCGTTACCCTTTCCTTGCCTTGTGGTGCATTGCCTAGCCGTGCGTTGTCGTGCCTTAGCCTTGTTTCCCCTTGCCGTGGCGTGCCTTTTGTTACACTTCCCTTGCCTGGCTTTGCCTTGCCTTCCTTTCCTTCCGTTACTCTTTCCTTGCCTTGCCGTGCATTGCCAAGCCTTGCATTGTCGTGCCTTATCCTTGCCTCACCTGACCGTGCCTTCCGCTGCGTTGCCCTTTCCTTGCCTTGCCGTGCATTGCCTAGCCCTGCGTTGTCGTGCCTTAACCTTGTTACCCCTTGCCGTGCCGTTCCTTCCGTTACCCTTGCCTTCACTTGCTTTCCCTTACCTTCCTTGCGTTCCGTTACTCTTTACTTGCTTTCCGTGCATTGCCTAGCCTTGCGTTGTCATGCCTTAGCCTTGCCTCGCCTGACCGTGCTTTCCCATGCGTTACCCTTTCCTTGCCGTGCCGTGCATTGCCTAGCGTCCGTTGTCGTGCCTTAGCCTTGTTTCCCCTTGCCATGCCGTTCCTTCCGTTACATTTGCCTTTCCTTGCTTTCCCTTGCCTTCCTTACCTTCCGTTACTCTTTGCTTGCCTTTCGTGCATTGCTAGCCTTGC
The DNA here is from genome assembly GCF_037893015.1 of Macrotis lagotis. NCBI lineage: Eukaryota > Metazoa > Chordata > Mammalia > Peramelemorphia > Peramelidae > Macrotis > Macrotis lagotis. The sequence continues at coordinate 210,248 of NW_027422142.1, read as the reverse complement.
GTTGTCGTGCCTTAGCCTTGCCTCGCCTGAACGTGCTTTCCCATGCGTTACCCTTTCCTTGCCTTGCCGTGCATTGCCTAGCCTGCGTTGCCGTGCCTTAGCCTTGTTTCCCCTTGCCGTGCCTTTCTTTCCGTTTCCCTTGCCTTTCCTTGCTTTTCCTTGCCTTGCTTACCTTCCGTTACTCTTTGCTTCCCTTCCCTGCATTGCCTAGCCTTGCGTTGTCGTGCCTTAGCCTTATCTCGCCTGACCGTGCCTTCCTTTGCTTTAAGCTTTCATTGCATTGTCGTGCATTGCCTAGCCTTGCGTTGTCGTGAATTAGCCTTGCCTAGCCTCACCGTGCCTTGCCTTGCGTTACTCTTTCCTTGCCTTGCCGTGCATTGCCTAGCGTGCGTTGCCTTGCCTTAGCCTTGTGTCCCCTTGCCGTGCCGTTCCTTCCGTTACACTTGCCTTTCCTTGCTTTCCCTTGCCTTCCTTACCTTCCGTTACTCTTTGCTTGCCTTCCGTGCATTGCTAGCCTTGCGTTGTCGTGCCTTAGCCTTGCCTCGCCTGAACGTGCTTTCGCATGCGTTACCCTTTCCTTGCCGTGCCGTGCATTGCCTAGCCTGCGTTGCCGTGCCTTAGCCTTGTTTCCCCTTGCCGTGCCGTTCCTTCCGTTACCCTTGCCTTTCATTGCTTTTCCTTGCCTTGCTTACCTTCCGTTACTCTTTGCTTCCCTTCCCTGCATTGCCTAGCCTTGCGTTGTCGTGCCTTAGCCTTATCTCGCCTGACCGTTCCTTCCTTTGCTTTAAGCTTTCCTTGCATTGTCGTGCATTGCCTGGCCTTGCGTTGTCGTGCGTTAGCCTTGCCTAGCCTCACCGTGCCTTGCCTTGCGTTACCCTTTCCTCGCCTTGCCGTGCATTGCCTAGGCGTGCGTTGTCGTGCCTTAGCCTTTTTTTCACCTTGCCATAGCCTTGCTTGCGTTGCATTGCTTTGCCTTGCATTCCTTGCCTTCCCTTACTCTTTGTTTGCCTTCGGTGCATTGCCTAGCCTTGCGTTGTCGTGCATTAGCCTTGCCTAGCCTCACCGTGCCTTGCCTTGCGTTACCCTTTCCTTGCCTTGCCGTGCATTGCCTAGCCGTGCGTTGTCGTGCCTTAGCCTTGGTTCCCCTTGCCGTGGCGTGCCTTTTGTTACAGCCTTTTGTTACACTTGCCTTGCCTGGCTTTGCCTTGCCTTCCTTTCCTTCCGTTACTCTTTCCTTGCCTTGCCGTGCATTGCCTAGCCTTGCATTGACGTGCCTTATCCTTGCATCACCTGACCGTGCCTTCCCCTGCGTTACCCTTTCCTTGCCTTGCCGTGCATTGCCTAGCCCTGCGTTGTCGTGCCTTAGCCTTGGTACCCCTTGCCGTGCCGTTCCTTCCGTTACCCTTGCCTTCCCTTGCTTTCCCTTGCCTTCCTTGCGTTCCGTTATCCTTTGCTTGCTTTCCGTGCATTGCCTAGCCTTGCGTTGTCATGCCTTAGCCTTGACTCGCCTGACCGTGCTTTCCCATGCGTTACCCTTTGCTTGCCTTGCCGTGCATTGCCTAGCGTGCGTTGTCGTGCCTTAGCCTTGTTTCCCCTTGCCGTGCCGTTCCTTCCGTTACACTTGCCTTTCTTTGCTTTCCCTTGCCTTGCTTACCTTCCGTTAATCTTTGCTTCCCTTCCCTGCATTGCCTAGCCTTGCGTTGTCGTGCCTTAGCCTTATCTCGCCTGACCGTGCCTTCCTTTGCTTTAAGCTTTCCTTGCATTGTCGTGCATTGCCTAGCCTTGCGTTGTCGTGCATTAGCCTTGCCTAGCCTCACCGTGCCTTGCCTTGCGTTACCCTTTCCTCGCCTTGCCGTGCATTGCCTAGCCGTGCGTTGTCGTGCCTTAGCCTTTTTTCACCTTGCCATAGCCTTGCTTGCGTTGCATTGCTTTGCCTTGCATTCCTTGCCTTCCCTTACTCTTTGTTTGCCCTCGGTGCATTGCCTAGCCTTGCGTTGTCGTGCATTAGCCTTGCCTAGCCTCACCGTGCCTTGCCTTGCGTTACCCTTTCCTTGTCTTGCCGTGCATTGCCTAGCCGTGCGTTGTCGTGCCTTAGCCTTGTTTCCCCTTGCCGTGGCGTGCCTTTTGTTACACTTGCCTTGCCTGGCTTTGCCTTGCCTTCCTTTCCTTCCGTTACTCTTTCCTTCCCTTGCCGTGCATTGCCTAGCGTTGCATTTTCGTGCCTTATCTTTGCCTCACCTGACCGTGCCTTCCCTTGCGTTACCCTTTCCTTCCCTTGCCGTGCATTGCCTAGCCCTGTGTTGTCGTGCCTTAGCCTTGTTACCCCTTGCCGTGCCGTTCCTTCCGTTACCATTGCCTTTCCTTGCTTTCCCTTGCCTTCCTTACCTTCCGTTACTCTTTCCTTGCCTTGCCGTGCACTGCCTAGCCTTGCGTTGTCGTGCATTAGCCTTGCCTCACCTGACCGTGCCTTCCCTTGCGTTACCCTTTCCTTGCCTTGCCGTGCATTGCCTAGCCCTGCGTTGTCTGCCTTAGCCTTGTTACGCTGTGCCGTGCCCGTCCTTCCGTTACCCTTGCTTCCCTTGCTTTCCCTTGCCTTCCTTGTGTTCCGTTACTCTTTGCTTGCCTTCCGTGCATTGCCTAGCCTTGCGTTGTCGTGCCTTAGCCTTGCCTCGCCTGACCGAGCTTTCCCATGCGTTACCCTTTCCTTGCCTTGCCGTGCATTGCCTAGCGTGCGTTGTCGTGCCTTAGCCTTTTTTCCCCTTGCCGTGCCGTTCCTTCCGTTACCCTTGCCTTTTCTTGCTTTCCCTTGCCTTGCTTACCTTCCGTTACTCTTTGCTTGCATTCCCTGCATTGCCTAGCCTGCGTTGCCGTGCCTTAACCTTATCTCGCCTGACCGTGCCTTCCTTTGCTTTAAGCTTTCCTTGCATTGTCGTGCATTGCTTAGCCTTGCGTTGTCGTGCATTAGCCTTGCCTAGCCTCACCGTGCCTTGCCTTGCGTTACTCTTTCCTTGCCTTGCCGTGCATTGCCCAGCCTTGCAGTTTCGTGCCTTATCCTTGCCTCAGCTGACCGTGCCTTCCCTTGCGTTACCCTTTCCTTGCCTTGCCGTGCATTGCCTAGCCCTGCGTTGTCGTGCCTTAGCCTTGTTTCCCCTTGCCGTGCCGTTCCTTCCGTTACCCTTGCCTTCCCTTGCTTTCCCTTGGCTTCCTTGCGTTCCGTTACTCTTTGCTTGCTTTCCGTGCATTGCCTAGCCTTGCTTTGTCGTGCCTTAGCCTTGCCTCGCCTGACCGTGCCTTCCTTTGCTTTAAGCTTTCCTTGCATTGTCGTGCATTGCCTGGCCTTGCGTTGTCGTGCATTAGGCTTGCCTAGCCTCACCGTGCCTTGCCTTGCGTTACCCTTTCCTCGCCTTGCCGTGCATTGCCTAGGCGTGCGTTGACGTGCCTTAGCCTTTTTTCACCTTGCCATAGCCTTGCTTGCTTTGCATTGCTTTGCCTTGCATTCCTTGCCTTCCCTTACTCTTTGTTGGCCTTCGGTGCATTGCCTAGCCTTGCGTTGTCGTGCATTAGCCTTGCCTAGCCTCACCGTGCCTTGCCTTGCGTTACCCTTTCCTTGCCTTGTGGTGCATTGCCTAGCCGTGCGTTGTCGTGCCTTAGCCTTGTTTCCCCTTGCCGTGGCGTGCCTTTTGTTACACTTCCCTTGCCTGGCTTTGCCTTGCCTTCCTTTCCTTCCGTTACTCTTTCCTTGCCTTGCCGTGCATTGCCAAGCCTTGCATTGTCGTGCCTTATCCTTGCCTCACCTGACCGTGCCTTCCGCTGCGTTGCCCTTTCCTTGCCTTGCCGTGCATTGCCTAGCCCTGCGTTGTCGTGCCTTAACCTTGTTACCCCTTGCCGTGCCGTTCCTTCCGTTACCCTTGCCTTCACTTGCTTTCCCTTACCTTCCTTGCGTTCCGTTACTCTTTACTTGCTTTCCGTGCATTGCCTAGCCTTGCGTTGTCATGCCTTAGCCTTGCCTCGCCTGACCGTGCTTTCCCATGCGTTACCCTTTCCTTGCCGTGCCGTGCATTGCCTAGCGTCCGTTGTCGTGCCTTAGCCTTGTTTCCCCTTGCCATGCCGTTCCTTCCGTTACATTTGCCTTTCCTTGCTTTCCCTTGCCTTCCTTACCTTCCGTTACTCTTTGCTTGCCTTTCGTGCATTGCTAGCCTTGCGTTGTCGTGCCTTAGCCTTGCCTCGCCTGAACGTGCTTTCCCATGCGTTACCCTTTCCTTGCCTTGCCGTGCATTGCCTAGCCTGCGTTGCCGTGCCTTAGCCTTGTTTCCCCTTGCCGTGCCTTTCTTTCCGTTTCCCTTGCCTTTCCTTGCTTTTCCTTGCCTTGCTTACCTTCCGTTACTCTTTGCTTCCCTTCCCTGCATTGCCTAGCCTTGCGTTGTCGTGCCTTAGCCTTATCTCGCCTGACCGTGCCTTCCTTTGCTTTAAGCTTTCATTGCATTGTCGTGCATTGCCTAGCCTTGCGTTGTCGTGAATTAGCCTTGCCTAGCCTCACCGTGCCTTGCCTTGCGTTACTCTTTCCTTGCCTTGCCGTGCATTGCCTAGCGTGCGTTGCCTTGCCTTAGCCTTGTGTCCCCTTGCCGTGCCGTTCCTTCCGTTACACTTGCCTTTCCTTGCTTTCCCTTGCCTTCCTTACCTTCCGTTACTCTTTGCTTGCCTTCCGTGCATTGCTAGCCTTGCGTTGTCGTGCCTTAGCCTTGCCTCGCCTGAACGTGCTTTCGCATGCGTTACCCTTTCCTTGCCGTGCCGTGCATTGCCTAGCCTGCGTTGCCGTGCCTTAGCCTTGTTTCCCCTTGCCGTGCCGTTCCTTCCGTTACCCTTGCCTTTCATTGCTTTTCCTTGCCTTGCTTACCTTCCGTTACTCTTTGCTTCCCTTCCCTGCATTGCCTAGCCTTGCGTTGTCGTGCCTTAGCCTTATCTCGCCTGACCGTTCCTTCCTTTGCTTTAAGCTTTCCTTGCATTGTCGTGCATTGCCTGGCCTTGCGTTGTCGTGCGTTAGCCTTGCCTAGCCTCACCGTGCCTTGCCTTGCGTTACCCTTTCCTCGCCTTGCCGTGCATTGCCTAGGCGTGCGTTGTCGTGCCTTAGCCTTTTTTTCACCTTGCCATAGCCTTGCTTGCGTTGCATTGCTTTGCCTTGCATTCCTTGCCTTCCCTTACTCTTTGTTTGCCTTCGGTGCATTGCCTAGCCTTGCGTTGTCGTGCATTAGCCTTGCCTAGCCTCACCGTGCCTTGCCTTGCGTTACCCTTTCCTTGCCTTGCCGTGCATTGCCTAGCCGTGCGTTGTCGTGCCTTAGCCTTGGTTCCCCTTGCCGTGGCGTGCCTTTTGTTACACTTGCCTTGCCTGGCTTTGCCTTGCCTTCCTTTCCTTCCGTTACTCTTTCCTTGCCTTGCCGTGCATTGCCTAGCCTTGCATTGACGTGCCTTATCCTTGCATCACCTGACCGTGCCTTCCCCTGCGTTACCCTTTCCTTGCCTTGCCGTGCATTGCCTAGCCCTGCGTTGTCGTGCCTTAGCCTTGTTACCCCTTGCCGTGCCGTTCCTTCCGTTACCCTTGCCTTCCCTTGCTTTCCCTTGCCTTCCTTGCGTTCCGTTATCCTTTGCTTGCTTTCCGTGCATTGCCTAGCCTTGCGTTGTCATGCCTTAGCCTTGACTCGCCTGACCGTGCTTTCCCATGCGTTACCCTTTGCTTGCCTTGCCGTGCATTGCCTAGCGTGCGTTGTCGTGCCTTAGCCTTGTTTCCCCTTGCCGTGCCGTTCCTTCCGTTACCATTGCATTTCCTTGCTTTCCCTTGCCTTCCTTACCTTCCGTTACTCTTTCCTTGCCTTGCCGTGCACTGCCTAGCCTTGCGTTGTCGTGCATTAGCCTTGCCTCACCTGACCGTGCCTTCCCGTGCGTTACCCTTTCCTTGCCTTGCCGTGCATTGCCTAGCCCTGCGTTGTCGTGCCTTAGCCTTGTTACGCTGTGCCGTGCCCGTCCTTCCGTTACCCTTGCTTCCCTTGCTTTCCCTTGCCTTCCTTGCGTTCCGTTACTCTTTGCTTGCCTTCCGTGCATTGCCTAGCCTTGCGTTGTCGTGCCTTAGCCTTGCCTCGCCTGATCGAGCTTTCCCATGCGTTACCCTTTCCTTGCCTTGCCGTGCATTGCCTAGCGTGCGTTGTCGTGCCTTAGCCTTTTTTCCCCTTGCCGTGCCATTCCTTCCGTTACCCTTGCCTTTTCTTGCTTTCCCTTGCCTTGCTTACCTTCCTTTACTCTTTGCTTGCATTCCCTGCATTGCCTAGCCTGCGTTGCCGTGCCTTAACCTTATCTCGCCTGACCGTGCCTTCCTTTGCTTTAAGCTTTCCTTGCATTGTCGTGCATTGCCTAGCCTTGCGTTGTCGTACATTAGCCTTGCCTAGCCTCACCGTGCCTTGCCTTGCGTTACTCTTTCCTTGCCTTGCCGTGCATTGCCCAGCCTTGCATTTTCTTGCCTTATCCTTGCGTCAGCTGACCGTGCCTTCCCTTGCCTTACCCTTTCCTTGCCTTGCCGTGCATTGCCTAGCCCTGCGTTGTCGTGCCTTAGCCTTGTTACCCCTTGCCGTGCCGTTCCTTCCGTTACCCTTGCTTTCCTTGCTTTCCCTTGGCTTCCTTGCTTTCCGTTACTCTTTGCTTGCTTTCCGTGCATTGCCTAGCCTTGCGTTGTCGTGCCTTAGCCTTGCCTCGCCTGACCGTGCCTTGCCTTGCGTTACTCTTTCCTTGCCTTGCCGTGCATTTCCTAGCGTGCGTTGCCTTGCCTTGGCCTTGTTTCCCCTTGCCGTGCCGTTTCTTCCGTTACACTTGCCTTTCCTTGCTTTCCCTTGCCTTCCTTACCTTCCGTTACTCTTTGCTTGCCTTCCGTGCATTGCTAGCCTTGCGTTGTCGTGCCTTAGCCTTGCCTCGCCTGAATGTGCTTTCGCATGCGTTACCCTTTCCTTGCCGTGCCGTGCATTGCCTAGCCTGCGTTGCCGTGCCTTAGCCTTGTTTCCCCTTGCCGTGCCGTTCCTTCCGTTACCCTTGCCTTTCCTTGCTTTTCCTTGCCTTGCTTACCTTCCGTTACTCTTTTCTTCCCTTCCCTGCATTGCCTAGCCTTGCGTTGTCGTGCCTTAGCCTTATCTCGCCTGACCGTGCCTTCCTTTGCTTCAAGCTTTCCTTGCATTGTCGTGCATTGCCTAGCCTTGCGTTGTCGTGCATTAGCCTTGCCTAGCCTCACCGTGCTTTTCCATGCGTTACACTTTCCTTGCCTGGCCGTGCATTGCCTAGCCCTGCGTTGTCGTGCCTTAGCCTTGTTACCCCATGCCGTGCCGTTCCTTCCGTTACCCTTGCCTTCCCTTGCTTTCCCTTGCCTTCCTTGCGTTCCGTTACTCTTTGCTTGCCTTCCGTGCATTGCCTAGCCTTGCGTTGTCGTGCCTTAGCCTTGCCTCGCCTGACCGAGCTTTCCCATGCGTTACCCTTTCCTTGACTTGCCGTGCATTTCCTAGCGTGCGTTGTCGTGCCTTAGCCTTTTTTCCCCTTGCCGTGCCGTTCCTTCCGTTACCCTTCCCTTTTCTTGCTTTCCCTTGCCTTGCTTACCTTCCGTTACTCTTTGCTTGCATTCCCTGCATTGCCTAGCCTGCGTTGCCGTGCCTTAACCTTATCTCGCCTGACCGTCCCTTCCTTTGCTTTAAGCTTTCCTTGCATTGTCATGCATTGCCTAGCCTTGCGTTGTCGTGCATTAGCCTTGCCTAGCCTCACCGTGCCTTGCCTTGCGTTACTCTTTCCTTGCCTTGCCGTGCATTGCCCAGCCTTGCATTTTCGTGCCTTATCCTTGCCTCAGCTGACCGTGCTTTCCCTTGCGTTACCCTTTCCTTGCCTTGCCGTGCATTGCCTAGCCCTGCGTTGTCGTGCCTTAGCCTTGTTACCCCTTGCCGTGCCGTTCCTTCCGTTACCCTTGCCTTCCCTTGCTTTCCCTTGGCTTCCTTGCGTTCCGTTACTCTTTGCTTGCTTTCCGTGCATTGCCTAGCCTTGCTTTGTCGTGCCTTAGCCTTGCCTCGCCTCACCGTGCCTTCCTTTGCTTTAAGCTTTCCTTGCATTGTCGTGCATTGCCTGGCCTTGCGTTGTCGTGCATTAGGCTTGCCTAGCCTCACCGTGCCTTGCCTTGCGTTACCCTTTCCTCGCCTTGCCGTGCATTGCCTAGGCGTGCGTTGACGTGCCTTAGCCTTTTTTCACCTTGCCATAGCCTTGCTTGCTTTGCATTGCTTTGCCTTGCATTCCTTGCCTTCCCTTACTCTTTGTTGGCCTTCGGTGCATTGCCTAGCCTTGCGTTGTCGTGCATTAGCCTTGCCTAGCCTCACCGTGCCTTGCCTTGCGTTACCCTTTCCTTGCCTTGTGGTGCATTGCCTAGCCGTGCGTTGTCGTGCCTTAGCCTTGTTTCCCCTTGCCGTGGCGTGCCTTTTGTTACACTTCCCTTGCCTGGCTTTGCCTTGCCTTCCTTTCCTTCCGTTACTCTTTCCTTGCCTTGCCGTGCATTGCCTAGCCTTGCATTGTCGTGCCTTATCCTTGCCTCACCTGACCGTGCCTTCCCCTGCGTTGCCCTTTCCTTGCCTTGCCGTGCATTGCCTAGCCCTGCGTTGTCGTGCCTTAGCCTTGTTACCCCTTGCCGTGCCGTTCCTTCCGTTACCCTTGCCTTCACTTGCTTTCCCTTACCTTCCTTGCGTTCCGTTACTCTTTACTTGCTTTCCGTGCATTGCCTAGCCTTGCGTTGTCATGCCTTAGCCTTGCCTCGCCTGACCGTGCTTTCCCATACGTTACACTTTCCTTGCCGTGCCGTGCATTGCCTAGCGTCCGTTGTCGTGCCTTAGCCTTGTTTCCCCTTGCCGTGCCGTTCCTTCCGTTACATTTGCCTTTCCTTGCTTTCCCTTGCCTTCCTTACCTTCCGTTACTCTTTGCTTGCCTTCCGTGCATTGCTAGCCTTGCGTTGTCGTGCCTTAGCCTTGCCTCGCCTGAACGTGCTTTCCCATGCGTTACCCTTTCCTTGCCTTGCCGTGCATTGCCTAGCCTGCGTTGCCGTGCCTTAGCCTTGTTTCCCCTTGCCGTGCCTTTCTTTCCGTTTCCCTTGCCTTTCCTTGCTTTTCCTTGCCTTGCTTACCTTCCGTTACTCTTTGCTTCCCTTCCCTGCATTGCCTAGCCTTGCGTTGTCGTGCCTTAGCCTTATCTCGCCTGACCGTGCCTTCCTTTGCTTTAAGCTTTCCTTGCATTGTCGTGCATTGTCTAGCCTTGCGTTGTCGTGCATTAGACTTGCCTAGCGTCACCGTGCCTTGCCTTGCGTTACCCTTTCCTTGCCTTGCCGTGCATTGCCTAGCCGTGCGTTGTCGTGCCTTAGCCTTGTTTCCCCTTGCCGTGGCGTGCCTTTTGTTACACTTGCCTTGCCTGGCTTTGCCTTGCCTTCGTTTCCTTTCGTTACTGTTTCCTTGCCTTGCCGTGCATTGCCTAGCCTTGCATTGTCGTGCCTTATCCTTGCATCACCTGACCGTGCCTTCCCCTGCGTTACCCTTTCCTTGCCTTGCCGTGCATTGCCTAGCCCTGCGTTGTCGTGCCTTAGCCTTGTTACCCCTTGCCGTGCCGTTCCTTCCGTTACCCTTGCCTTCCCTTGCTTTCCCTTGCCTTCCTTGCGTTCCGTTACCCTTTGCTTGCTTTCCGTGCATTGCCTAGCCTTGCGTTTTCATGCCTTAGCCTTGACTCGCCTGACCGTGCTTTCCCATGCGTTACCCTTTCCATGCCTTGCCGTGCATTGCCTAGCGTGCGTTGTCGTGCCTTAGACTTGTTTCCCCTTGCCGTGCCGTTCCTTCCGTTACCATTGCCTTTCCTTGCTTTCCCTTGACTTCCTTACCTTCCGTTACTCTTTGCTTGCTTTCCCTGCATTGCCTAGCCTTGTGTTGTCGTGTCTTAGCCTTATCTCCCCTGACCGTGCCTTCCTTTGCTTTAAGCTTTCCTTGCATTGTCGTGCATTGCCTAGCCTTGCGTTGTCGTGAATTAGCCTTGCCTAGCCTCACCGTGCCTTGCATTGCGTTACTCTTTCCTTGCCTTGCCGTGCATTGCCTAGCGTGCGTTGCCTTGCCTTAGCCTTGTTTCCCCTTGCCGTGCCGTTCCTTCCGTTACACTTGCCTTTCCTTGCTTTCCCTTGCCTTCCTTAACTTCCGTTACTCTTTGCTTGCCTTCCGTGCATTGCTAGCCTTGCGTTGTCGTGCCTTAGCCTTGCCTCGCCTGAACGTGCTTTCGCATGCGTTACCCTTTCCTTGCCTTGCCGTGCATTGCCTAGCCTGCGTTGCCGTGCCTTAGCCTTGTTTCCCCTTGCCGTGCCGTTCCTTCCGTTACCCTTGCCTTTCATTGCTTTTCCTTGCCTTGCTTACCTTCCGTTACTCTTTGCTTCCCTTCCCTGCATTGCCTAGCCTTGCGTTGTCGTGCCTTAGCCTTATCTCGCCTGACCGTTCCTTCCTTTGCTTTAAGCTTTCCTTGAATTGTCGTGCATTGCCTGGCCTTGCGTTGTCGTGCGTTAGCCTTGCCTAGCGTCACCGTGCCTTGCCTTGCGTTACCCTTTCCTCGCCTTGCCGTGCATTGCCTAGGCGTGCGTTGTCGTGCCTTAGCCTTTTTTCACCTTGCCATAGCCTTGCTTGCGTTGCATTGCTTTGCCTTGCATTCCTTGCCTTCCCTTACTCTTTGTTTGCCTTCGGTGCATTGCCTAGCCTTGCGTTGTCGTGCATTAGCCTTGCCTAGCCTCACCGTGCCTTGCCTTGCGTTACCCTTTCCTTGCCTTGCCGTGCATTGCCTAGCCGTGCGTTGTCGTGCCTTAGCCTTGTTTCCCCTTGCCGTGGCGTGCCTTTTGTTACACTTGCCTTGCCTGGCTTTGCCTTGCCTTCCTTTCCTTCCGTTACTCTTTCCTTGCCTTGCCGTGCATTGCCTAGCCTTGCATTGACGTGCCTTATCCTTGCATCACCTGACCGTGCCTTCCCCTGCGTTACCCTTTCCTTGCCTTGCCGTGCATTGCCTAGCCCTGCGTTGTCGTGCCTTAGCCTTGGTACCCCTTGCCGTGCCGTTCCTTCCGTTACCCTTGCCTTCCCTTGCTTTCCCTTGCCTTCCTTGCGTTCCATTATCCTTTGCTTGCTTTCCGTGCATTGCCTAGCCTTGCGTTGTCATGCCTTAGCCTTGACTCGCCTGACCGTGCTTTCCCATGCGTTACCCTTTGCTTGCCTTGCCGTGCATTGCCTAGCGTGCGTTGTCGTGCCTTAGCCTTGTTTCCCCATGCCGTGCCGTTCCTTCCGTTACCATTGCATTTCCTTGCTTTCCCTTGCCTTCCTTACCTTCCGTTACTCTTTCCTTGCCTTGCCGTGCACTGCCTAGCCTTGCGTTGTCGTGCATTAGCCTTGCCTCACCTGACCGTGCCTTCCCTTGCGTTACCCTTTCCTTGCCTTGCCGTGAATTGCCTAGCCCTGCGTTGTCGTGCCTTAGCCTTGTTACGCTGTGCCGTGCCCGTCCTTCCGTTACCCTTGCTTCCCTTGCTTTCCCTTGCCTTCCTTGCGTTCCGTTACTCTTTGCTTGCCTTCCGTGCATTGCCTAGCCTTGCGTTGTCGTGCCTTAGCCTTGCCTCGCCTGATCGAGCTTTCCCATGCGTTACCCTTTCCTTGCCTTGCCGTGCATTGCCTAGCGTGCGTTGTCGTGCCTTAGCCTTTTTTCCCCTTGCCGTGCCATTCCTTCCGTTACCCTTGCCTTTTCTTGCTTTCCCTTGCCTTGCTTACCTTCCTTTACTCTTTGCTTGCATTCCCTGCATTGCCTAGCCTGCGTTGCCGTGCCTTAACCTTATCTCGCCTGACCGTGCCTTCCTTTGCTTTAAGCTTTCCTTGCATTGTCGTGCATTGCCTAGCCTTGCGTTGTCGTGCATTAGCCTTGCCTAGCCTCACCGTGCCTTGCCTTGCGTTACTCTTTCCTTGCCTTGCCGTGCATTGCCCAGCCTTGCATTTTCTTGCCTTATCCTTGCGTCAGCTGACCGTGCCTTCCCTTGCCTTACCCTTTCCTTGCCTTGCCGTGCATTGCCTAGCCCTGCGTTGTCGTGCCTTAGCCTTGTTACCCCTTGCCGTGCCGTTCCTTCCGTTACCCTTGCTTTCCTTGCTTTCCCTTGGCTTCCTTGCTTTCCGTTACTCTTTGCTTGCTTTCCGTGCATTGCCTAGCCTTGCGTTGTCGTGCCTTAGCCTTGCCTCGCCTGACCGTGCCTTGCCTTGCGTTACTCTTTCCTTGCCTTGCCGTGCATTTCCTAGCGTGCGTTGCCTTGCCTTAGCCTTGTTTCCCCTTGCCGTGCCGTTTCTTCCGTTACACTTGCCTTTCCTTGCTTTCCCTTGCCTTCCTTACCTTCCGTTACTCTTTGCTTGCCTTCCGTGCATTGCTAGCCTTGCGTTGTCGTGCCTTAGCCTTGCCTCGCCTGAATGTGCTTTCGCATGCGTTACCCTTTCCTTGCCGTGCCGTGCATTGCCTAGCCTGCGTTGCCGTGCCTTAGCCTTGTTTCCCCTTGCCGTGCCGTTCCTTCCGTTACCCTTGCCTTTCCTTGCTTTTCCTTGCCTTGCTTACCTTCCGTTACTCTTTTCTTCCCTTCCCTGCATTGCCTAGCCTTGCGTTGTCGTGCCTTAGCCTTATCTCGCCTGACCGTGCCTTCCTTTGCTTCAAGCTTTCCTTGCATTGTCGTGCATTGCCTAGCCTTGCGTTGTCGTGCATTAGCCTTGCCTAGCCTCACCGTGCTTTTCCATGCGTTACACTTTCCTTGCCTGGCCGTGCATTGCCTAGCCCTGCGTTGTCGTGCCTTAGCCTTGTTACCCCATGACGTGCCGTTCCTTCCGTAACCCTTGCCTTCCCTTGCTTTCCCTTGCCTTCCTTGCGTTCCGTTACTCTTTGCTTGCGTTCCGTGCATTGCCTAGCCTTGCGTTGTCGTGCCTTAGCCTTGCCTCGCCTGACCGTGCATTCCCTTGCGTTACCCTTTCCTTGCCTTGCCGTGCATTGCCTAGCCGTGCGTTGTCGTGCCTTAGCCTTGTTTCCCCTTGCCGTGCCGTTCCTTCCGTTACACTTGCCTTTCTTTGCGTTCCCTTGCCTTCCTTACCTTCCGTTACTCTTTCCTTGCCTTGCCGTGCACTGCCTAGCCTTGCATTTTCGTGCCTTATCCTTGCCTCACCTGACCGTGCCTTCCCTTGCGTTACCCTTTCATTTCCTTGCCGTGCATTGCCTAGCCCTGCGTTGTCGTGCCTTAGCCTTGTTACCCTGTGCCGTGCCCGTCCTTCCGTTACCCTTGCTTCCCTTGCTTTCCCTTGCCTTCCTTGCGTTCCGTTACTCTTTGCTTGCCTTCCGTGCATTGCCTAGCCTTGCGTTGTCGTGCCTTAGCCTTGCCTCGCCTGACCGAGCTTTCCCATGCGTTACCCTTTCCTTGACTTGCCGTGCATTTCATAGCGTGCGTTGTCGTGCCTTAGCCTTTTTTCCCCTTGCCGTGCCGTTCCTTCCGTTACCCTTCCCTTTTCTTGCTTTCCCTTGCCTTGCTTACCTTCCGTTACTCTTTGCTTGCATTCCCTGCATTGCCTAGCCTGCGTTGCCGTGCCTTAACCTTATCTCGCCTGACCGTCCCTTCCTTTGCTTTAAGCTTTCCTTGCATTGTCGTGCATTGCCTAGCCTTGCGTTGTCGTGCATTAGCCTTGCCTAGCCTCACCGTGCCTTGCCTTGCGTTACTCTTTCCTTGCCTTGCCGTGCATTGCCCAGCCTTGCATTTTCGTGCCTTATCCTTGCCTCAGCTGACCGTGCCTTCCCTTGCGTTACCCTTTCCTTGCCTTGCCGTGCATTGCCTAGCCCTGCGTTGTCGTGCCTTATCCTTGTTACCCCTTGCCGTGCCGTTCCTTCCGTTACCCTTGCCTTCCCTTGCTTTCCCTTGGCTTCCTTGCGTTCCGTTACTCTTTGCTTGCGTTCCGTGCATTGCCTAGCCTTGCGTTGTCGTGCCTTAGCCTTGCCTCGCCTGACCGTGCATTCCCTTGCGTTACCCTTTCCTTGCCTTTCCATGCATTGCCTAGCCGTGCGTTGTCGTGCCTTAGCCTTGTTTCCCCTTGCCGTGCCGTTCCTTCCGTTACACTTGCCTTTCTTTGATTTCCCTTGCCTTCCTTACCTTTCGTTTCTCTTTGCTTGCCTTCCGTACATTGCCTAGCCTTGCGTTGTCGGGCCTTAGCCTTGCCTCGCCTGACCGTGCTTTCCCATGCGTTACCCTTTCCTTGCCTTGCCGTGCATTGCCTAGCCTGCGTTGTCGTGCCTTAGCCTTGTTTCCCCTTGCCGTGCCGTTCCTTCCGTTACCCTTGCCTTTCATTGCTTTTCCTTGCCTTGCTTACCTTCCCTTAATCTTTGCTTCCCTTCCCTGCATTGCCTAGCCTTGCGTTGTCGTGCCTTAGCCTTATCTCGCCTGACCGTGCCTTCCTTTGCTTTAAGCTTTCCTTGCATTGTCGTGCATTGCCTAGCCTTGCGTTGTCGTGCATTAGCCTTGCCTAGCCTCACCGTGCCTTGCCTTGCGTTACCCTTTCCTCGCCTTGCCGTGCATTGCCTAGCCGTGCGTTGTCGTGCCTTAGCCTTGTTTCATCTTGCCATAGCCTTGCTTGAGTTGCATTGCTTTGCCTTGCATTCCTTGCCTTCCCTTACTCTTTGTTTGCCTTCGGTGCATTGCCTAGCCTTGCGTTGTCGTGCTTTAGCCTTGCCTAGCCTCACCGTGCCTTGCCTTGCGTTACCCTTTCCTTGCCTTGCCGTGCATTGCCTAGCCGTGCGTTGTCGTGCCTTAGCCTTGTTTCCCCTTGCCGTGGCGTGCCTTTTGTTACACTTGCCTTGCCTGGCTTTGCCTTGCCTTCCTTTCCTTCCGTTACTCTTTCCTTGCCTTGTCGTGCATTGCCTAGCGTTGCATTTTCGTGCCTTATCCTTGCCTCACCTGACCGTGCCTTCCCTTGCGTTACCCTTTCCTTGCCTTGCCGTGCATTGCCTAGCCCTGCGTTGTCGTGCCTTAGCCTTGTTACCCCTTGCCGTGCCGTTCCTTCCGTTACCATTTCCTTTCCTTGCTTTCCCTTGCCTTCCTTACCTTCCGTTACTCTTTCCTTGCCTTGCCGTGCACTGCCTAGCCTTGCGTTGTCGTGCATTAGCCTTGCCTCACCTGACCGTGCCTTCCCTTGCGTTACCCTTTCCTTGCCTTGCCGTGCATTGCCTAGCCCTGCGTTGTCGTGCCTTAGCCTTGTTACCCCTTGCCGTGCCGTTCCTTCCGTTACCCTTGCCTTCACTTGCTTTCCCTTACCTTCCTTGCGTTCCGTTACTCTTTACTTGCTTTCCGTGCATTGCCTAGCCTTGCGTTGTCATGCCTTAGCCTTGCCTCGCCTGACCGTCTTTCCCATGCGTTACCCTTTCCTTGCCGTGCCGTGCATTGCCTAGCGTCCGTTGTCGTGCCTTAGCCTTGTTTCCCCTTGCCGTGCCGTTCCTTCCGTTACATTTGCCTTTCCTTGCTTTCCCTTGCCTTCCTTACCTTCCGTTACTCTTTGCTTACCTTCCGTGCATTGCTAGCCTTGCGTTGTCGTGCCTTAGCCTTGCCTCGCTTGAACGTGCTTTCCCATGCGTTACCCTTTCCTTGCGTTGCCGTGCATTGCCTAGCCTGCGTTGCCGTGCCTTAGCCTTGTTTCCCCTTGCCGTGCCTTTCCTTCCGTTTCCCTTGCCTTTCCTTGCTTTTCCTTGCCTTGCTTACCTTCCGTTACTCTTTGCTTCCCTTCCCTGCATTGCCTAGCCTTGCGTTGTCGTGCCTTAGCCTTATCTCGCCTGACCGTGCCTTCCTTTGCTTTAAGCTTTCCTTGCATTGTCGTGCATTGCCTAGCCTTGCGTTGTCGTGCATTAGACTTGCCTAGCCTCACCGTGCCTTGCCTTGCGTTACTCTTTCCTTGCCTTGCCGTGCATTGCCTAGCGTGCGTTGCCTTGCCTTAGCCTTGTTTCCCCTTGCCGTGCCGTTCCTTCCGTTACACTTGCCTTTCCTTGCTTTCCCTTGCCTTCCTTACCTTCCGTTACTCTTTGCTTGCCTTCCGTGCATTGCTAGCCTTGCGTTGTCGTGCCTTAGCCTTGCCTCGCCTGAACGTGCTTTCGCATGCGTTACCCTTTCCTTGCCGTGCCGTGCATTGCCTAGCCTGCGTTGCCGTGCCTTAGCCTTGTTTCCCCTTGCCGTGCCGTTCCTTCCGTTACCCTTGCCTTTCCTTGCTTTTCCTTGCCTTGCTTACCTTCCGTTACTCTTTTCTTCCCTTCCCTGCATTGCCTAGCCTTGCGTTGTCGTGCCTTAGCCTTATCTCGCCTGACCGTGCCTTCCTTTGCTTCAAGCTTTCCTTGCATTGTCGTGCATTGCCTAGCCTTGCGTTGTCGTGCATTAGCCTTGCCTAGCCTCACCGTGCTTTTCCATGCGTTACACTTTCCTTGCCTGGCCGTGCATTGCCTAGCCCTGCGTTGTCGTGCCTTAGCCTTGTTACCCCATGCCGTGCCGTTCCTTCCGTTACCCTTGGCTTCCCTTGCTTTCCCTTGCCTTCCTTGCGTTCCGTTACTCTTTGCTTGCGTTCCGTGCATTGCCTAGCCTTGCGTTGTCGTGCCTTAGCCTTGCCTCGCCTGACCGTGCATTCCCTTGCGTTACCCTTTCCTTGCCTTGCCGTGCATTGCCTAGCCGTGCGTTGTCGTGCCTTAGCCTTGTTTCCCCTTGCCGTGCCGTTCCTTCCGTTACACTTGCCTTTCTTTGCGTTCCCTTGCCTTCCTTACCTTCCGTTACTCTTTGCTTGCCTTCCGTGCATTGCCTAGCCTTGCGTTGTCGGGCCTTATCCTTGCCTCGCCTGACCGTGCTTTCCCATGCGTTACCCTTTCCTTGCCTTGCCGTGCATTGCCTAGCCTGCGTTGTCGTGCCTTAGCCTTGTTTCCCCTTGCCGTGCCGTTCCTTCCGTTACCCTTGCCTTTCATTGCTTTTCCTTGCCTTGCTTACCTTCCGTTACTCTTTGCTTCCCTTCCCTGCATTGCCTAGCCTTGCGTTGTCGTGCCTTAGCCTTATCTCGCCTGACCGTTCCTTCCTTTGCTTTAAGCTTTCCTTGCATTGTCGTGCATTGCCTGGCCTTGCGTTGTTGTGCGTTAGCCTTGCCTAGCCTCACCGTGCCTTGCCTTGCGTTACCCTTTCCTCGCCTTGCCGTGCATTGCCTAGGCGTGCGTTGTCGTGCCTTAGCCTTTTTTCACCTTGCCATATCCTTGCTTGCGTTGCATTGCTTTGCCTTGCATTCCTTGCCTTCCCTTACTCTTTGTTTGCCTTCGGTGCATTGCCTAGCCCTGCGTTGTCGTGCATTAGCCTTGCCTAGCCTCACCGTGCCTTGCCTTGCGTTACCCTTTCCTTGCCTTGCCGTGCATTGCCTAGCCGTGCGTTGTCGTGCCTTAGCCTTGTTTCCCCTTGCCGTGGCGTGCCTTTTGTTACACTTGCCTTGCCTGGCTTTGCCTTGCCTTCCTTTCCTTCCGTTACTCTTTCCTTGCCTTGCCGTGCATTGCCTAGCCTTGCATTGACGTGCCTTATCCTTGCATCACCTGACCGTGCCTTCCGCTGCGTTACCCTTTCATTGCCTTGCCGTGCATTGCCTAGCCCTGCGTTGTCGTGCCTTAGCCTTGTTACCCCTTGCCGTGCCGTTCCTTCCGTTACACTTGCCTTCCCTTGCTTTCCCTTGCCTTCCTTGCGTTCCGTTATCCTTTGCTTGCTTTCCGTGCATTGCCTAGCCTTGCGTTGTCATGCCTTAGCCTTGACTCGCCTGACCGTGCTTTCCCGTGCGTTACCCTTTCCTTGCCTTGCCGTGCATTGCCTAGCGTGCGTTGTCGTGCCTTAGACTTGTTTCCCCTTGCCGTGCCGTTCCTTACGTTACCATTGCCTTTCCTTGCTTTCCCTTGCCTTCCTTACCTTCCGTTACTCTTTGCTTGCTTTCCCTCCATTGCCTAGCCTTGTGTTGTCGTGTCTTAGCCTTATCTCCCCTGACCGTGCCTTCCTTTGCTTTAAGCTTTCCTTGCATTGTCGTGCATTGCCTAGCCTTGCGTTGTCGTGCATTAGCCTTGCTTGGCCACACCGTGCCTTGCCTTGCGTTACCCTTTCCTTGCCTTGCCGTGCATTGCCTAGCCCTGCGTTGTCGTGCCTTAACCTTGTTACCCCTTGTCGTGCCGTTCCTTCCGTTACCCTTGCCTTCCCTTGCTTTCCCTTGCCTTCGTTGCGTTCCGTTATTCTTTGCTTGCTTTCCGTGCATTGCCTAGCCTTGCGTTGTCATGCCTTAGCCTTGCCTCGCCTGACCTTGCTTTCCCATGCGTTACCCTTTCCTTGCCTTGCCGTGCATTGCCTAGCGTGCGTTGTCGTGCCTTAGCCTTGTTTCCCCTTGCCGTGCCGTTCCTTCCGTTACCATTGCCTTTCCTTGCATTCCCTTGCCTTCCTTACCTTCCGTTACTCTTTCCTTGCCTTGCCGTGCACTGCCTAGCCTTGCGTTGTCGTGCATTAGCCTTGCCTCACCTGACCGTGCCTTCCCTTGCGTTACCCTTTCCTTGCCTTGCCGTGCATTGCCTAACCCTGCGTTGTCGTGCCTTAGCCTTGTTACGCTGTGCCGTGCCCGTCCTTCCGTTACCCTTGCTTCCCTTGCTTTCCCTTGCCTTCCTTGCGTTCCGTTACTCTTTGCTTGCCTTCCGTGCGTTGCCTAGCCTTGCGTTGTCGTGCCTTAGCCTTGCCTCGCCTGACCGAGCTTTCCCATGCGTTACCCTTTCCTTGCCTTGCCGTGCATTGCCTAGCGTGCGTTGTCGTGCCTTAGCCTTTTTTCCCCTTGCCGTGCCATTCCTTCCGTTACCCTTGCCTTTTCTTGCTTTCCCTTGCCTTGCTTACCTTCCTTTACTCTTTGCTTGCATTCCCTGCATTGCCTAGCCTGCGTTGCTGTGCCTTAACCTTATCTCGCCTGACCGTGCCTTCCTTTGCTTTAAGCTTTCCTTGCATTGTCGTGCATTGCCTAGCCTTGCGTTGTCGTGCATTAGCCTTGCCTAGCCTCACCGTGCCTTGCCTTGCGTTACTCTTTCCTTGCCTTGCCGTGCATTGCCCAGCCTTGCATTTTCTTGCCTTATCCTTGCCTCAGCTGACCGTGCCTTCCCTTGCCTTACCCTTTCCTTGCCTTGCCGTGCATTGCCTAGCCCTGCGTTGTCGTGCCTTAGCCTTGTTACCCCTTGCCGTGCCGTTCCTTCCGTTACCCTTGCTTTCCTTGCTTTCCCTTGGCTTCCTTGCGTTCCGTTACTCTTTGCTTGCTTTCCGTGCATTGCCTAGCCTTGCGTTGTCGTGCCTTAGCCTTGCCTCGCCTGACCGTGCCTTGCCTTGCGTTACTCTTTCCTTGCCTTGCCGTGCATTGCCTAGCGTGCGTTGCCTTGCCTTAGCCTTGTTTCCCCTTGCCGTGCCGTTCCTTCCGTTACACTTGCCTTTCCTTGCTTTCCCTTGCCTTCCTTACCTTCCGTTACTCTTTGCTTGCCTTCCGTGCATTGCTAGCCTTGCGTTGTCGTGCCTTAGCCTTGCCTCGCCTGAACGTGCTTTCGCATGCGTTACCCTTTCCTTAACCGTGCCGTGCATTGCCTAGCCTGCGTTGCCGTGCCTTAGCCTTGTTTCCCCTTGCCGTGCCGTTCCTTCCGTTACCCTTGCCTTTCCTTGCTTTTCCTTGCCTTGCTTACCTTCCGTTACTCTTTGCTTCCCTTCCCTGCATTGCCTAGCCTTGCGTTGTCGTGCCTTAGCCTTATCTCGCCTGACCGTTCCTTCCTTTGCTTTAAGCTTTCCTTGCATTGTCGTGCATTGCCTGGCCTTGCGTTGTCGTGCGTTAGCCTTGCCTAGCCTCACCGTGCCTTGCCTTGCGTTACCCTTTCCTTGCCTTGCCGTGCATTTCCTAGGCGTGCGTTGTCGTGCCTTAGCCTTTTTTCACCTTTCCATATCCTTGCTTGCGTTGCATTGCTTTGCCTTGCATTCCTTGCCTTCCCTTACTCTTTGTTTGCCTTCGGTGCATTGCCTAGCCCTGCGTTGTCGTGCATTAGCCTTGCCTAGCCTCACCGTGCCTTGCCTTGCGTTACCCTTTCCTTGCCTTGCCGTGCATTGCCTAGCCGTGCGTTGTCGTGCCTTAGCCTTGTTTCCCCTTGCCGTGGCGTGCCTTTTGTTACACTTGCCTTGCCTGGCTTTGCCTTGCCTTCCTTTCCTTCCGTTACTCTTTCCTTGCCTTGCCGTGCATTGCCTAGCCTTGCATTGACGTGCCTTATCCTTGCATCACCTGACCGTGCCTTCCGCTGCGTTACCCTTTCATTGCCTTGCCGTGCATTGCCTAGCCCTGCGTTGTCGTGCCTTAGCCTTGTTACCCCTTGCCGTGCCGTTCCTTCCGTTACACTTGCCTTCCCTTGCTTTCCCTTGCCTTCCTTGCGTTCCGTTATCCTTTGCTTGCTTTCCGTGCATTGCCTAGCCTTGCGTTGTCATGCCTTAGCCTTGACTCGCCTGACCGTGCTTTCCCGTGCGTTACCCTTTCCTTGCCTTGCCGTGCATTGCCTAGCGTGCGTTGTCGTGCCTTAGACTTGTTTCCCCTTGCCGTGCCGTTCCTTACGTTACCATTGCCTTTCCTTGCTTTCCCTTGCCTTCCTTACCTTCCGTTACTCTTTGCTTGCTTTCCCTCCATTGCCTAGCCTTGTGTTGTCGTGTCTTAGCCTTATCTCCCCTGACCGTGCCTTCCTTTGCTTTAAGCTTTCCTTGCATTGTCGTGCATTGCCTAGCCTTGCGTTGTCGTGCATTAGCCTTGCTTGGCCACACCGTGCCTTGCCTTGCGTTACCCTTTCCTTGCCTTGCCGTGCATTGCCTAGCCCTGCGTTGTCGTGCCTTAACCTTGTTACCCCTTGTCGTGCCGTTCCTTCCGTTACCCTTGCCTTCCCTTGCTTTCCCTTGCCTTCGTTGCGTTCCGTTATTCTTTGCTTGCTTTCCGTGCATTGCCTAGCCTTGCGTTGTCATGCCTTAGCCTTGCCTCGCCTGACCTTGCTTTCCCATGCGTTACCCTTTCCTTGCCTTGCCGTGCATTGCCTAGCGTGCGTTGTCGTGCCTTAGCCTTGTTTCCCCTTGCCGTGCCGTTCCTTCCGTTACCATTGCCTTTCCTTGCTTTCCCTTGCCTTCCTTACCTTCCGTTACTCTTTCCTTGCCTTGCCGTGCACTGCCTAGCCTTGCGTTGTCGTGCATTAGCCTTGCCTCACCTGACCGTGCCTTCCCTTGCGTTACCCTTTCCTTGCCTTGCCGTGCATTGCCTAACCCTGCGTTGTCGTGCCTTAGCCTTGTTACGCTGTGCCGTGCCCGTCCTTCCGTTACCCTTGCTTCCCTTGCTTTCCCTTGCCTTCCTTGCGTTCCGTTACTCTTTGCTTGCCTTCCGTGCATTGCCTAGCCTTGCGTTGTCGTGCCTTAGCCTTGCCTCGCCTGACCGAGCTTTCCCATGCGTTACCCTTTCCTTGCCTTGCCGTGCATTGCCTAGCGTGCGTTGTCGTGCCTTAGCCTTTTTTCCCCTTGCCGTGCCATTCCTTCCGTTACCCTTGCCTTTTCTTGCTTTCCCTTGCCTTGCTTACCTTCCTTTACTCTTTGCTTGCATTCCCTGCATTGCCTAGCCTGCGTTGCTGTGCCTTAACCTTATCTCGCCTGACCGTGCCTTCCTTTGCTTTAAGCTTTCCTTGCATTGTCGTGCATTGCCTAGCCTTGCGTTGTCGTGCATTAGCCTTGCCTAGCCTCACCGTGCCTTGCCTTGCGTTACTCTTTCCTTGCCTTGCCGTGCATTGCCCAGCCTTGCATTTTCTTGCCTTATCCTTGCCTCAGCTGACCGTGCCTTCCCTTGCCTTACCCTTTCCTTGCCTTGCCGTGCATTGCCTAGCCCTGCGTTGTCGTGCCTTAGCCTTGTTACCCCTTGCCGTGCCGTTCCTTCCGTTACCCTTGCTTTCCTTGCTTTCCCTTGGCTTCCTTGCGTTCCGTTACTCTTTGCTTGCTTTCCGTGCATTGCCTAGCCTTGCGTTGTCGTGCCTTAGCCTTGCCTCGCCTGACCGTGCCTTGCCTTGCGTTACTCTTTCCTTGCCTTGCCGTGCATTGCCTAGCGTGCGTTGCCTTGCCTTAGCCTTGTTTCCCCTTGCCGTGCCGTTCCTTCCGTTACACTTGCCTTTCCTTGCTTTCCCTTGCCTTCCTTACCTTCCGTTACTCTTTGCTTGCCTTCCGTGCATTGCTAGCCTTGCGTTGTCGTGCCTTAGCCTTGCCTCGCCTGAACGTGCTTTCGCATGCGTTACCCTTTCCTTGCCGTGCCGTGCATTGCCTAGCCTGCGTTGCCGTGCCTTAGCCTTGTTTCCCCTTGCCGTGCCGTTCCTTCCGTTACCCTTGCCTTTCCTTGCTTTTCCTTGCCTTGCTTACCTTCCGTTACTCTTTGCTTCCCTTCCCTGCATTGCCTAGCCTTGCGTTGTCGTGCCTTAGCCTTATCTCGCCTGACCGTTCCTTCCTTTGCTTTAAGCTTTCCTTGCATTGTCGTGCATTGCCTGGCCTTGCGTTGTCGTGCGTTAGCCTTGCCTAGCCTCACCGTGCCTTGCCTTGCGTTACCCTTTCCTCGCCTTGCCGTGCATTGCCTAGGCGTGCGTTGTCGTGCCTTAGCCTTTTTTCACCTTCCCATAGCCTTGCTTGCGTTGCATTGCTTTGCCTTGCATTCCTTGCCTTCCCTTACTCTTTGTTTGCCTTCGGTGCATTGCCTAGCCTTGCGTTGTCGTGCATTAGCCTTGCCTAGCCTCACCGTGCCTTGCCTTGCGTTACCCTTAGCTTGCCTTGCCGTGCATTGCCTAGCCGTGCGTTGTCGTGCCTTAGCCTTTTTTCCCCTTGCCGTGGCGTGCCTTTTGTTACACTTGCCTTGCCCGGCTTTGCCGTGCCTTCCTTTCCTTCCGTTACTCTTTCCTTGCCTTTCCGTGCATTGCCTAGCCTTGCATTGACGTGCCTTATCCTTGCATCACCTGACCGTGCCTTCCCCTGCGTTACCCTTTCCTTGCCTTGCCGTGCATTGCCTAGCCCTGCGTTGTCGTGCCTTAGCCTTGTTACCCCTTGCCGTGCCGTTCCTTCCGTTACCCTTGCCTTCCCTTGCTTTCCCTTGCCTTCCTTGCTTTCCGTTATCCTTTGCTTGCTTTCCGTGCATTGCCTAGCCTTGCGTTGTCATGCCTTAGCCTTGACTCGCCTGACCGTGCTTTCCCATGCGTTACCCTTTGCTTGCCTTGCCGTGCATTGCCGAGCGTGCGTTGTCGTGCCTTAGACTTGTTTCCCCTTGCCGTGCAGTTCCTTCCGTTACCATTGCCTTTCATTGCTTTCCCTTGCCTTCCTTACCTTCCGTTACTCTTTGCTTGCTTTCCCTGCATTGCCTAGCCTTGTGTTGTCGTTTCTTAGCCTTATCTCCCCTGACCGTGCCTTCCTTTGCTTTAAGCTTTCCTTGCATTGTCGTGCATTGCCCAGCCTTGCGTTGTCGTGCATTAGCCTTGCTTGGCCTCACCGTGCCTTGCCTTGCGTTACCCTTTCCTTGCCTTGCCGTGCATTGCCTAGCCCTGCGTTGTCGTGCCTTAACCTTGTTACCCCTTGCCGTGCCGTTCCTTCCGTTACCCTTGCCTTCCCTTGCTTTCCCTTGCCTTCCTTGCGTTCCGTTAATCTTTGCTTGCTTTCCGTGCATTGCCTAGCCTTGCGTTGTCATGCCTTAGGCTTGCCTCGCCTGACCTTGCTTTCCCATGCGTTACCCTTTCCTTGCCTTGCCGTGCATTGCCTAGCGTGCGTTGTCGTGCCTTAGCCTTGTTTCCCCTTGCCGTGCCGTTCCTTCCGTTACCATTGCCTTTTCTTGCTTTCCCTTGCCTTCCTTACCTTCCGTTACTCTTTCCTTGCCTTGCCGTGCACTACCTAGCCTTGCGTTGTCGTGCATTAGCCTTGCCTCACCTGACCGTGCCTTCCCTTGCGTTACCCTTTCCTTGCCTTGCCGTGCATTGCCTAGCCCTGCGTCGTCGTGCCTTAGCCTTGTTACGCTGTGCCGTGCCCGTCCTTCCGTTACCCTTGCTTCCCTTGCTTTCCCTTGCCTTCCTTGCGTTCCGTTACTCTTTGCTTGCCTTCCTTGCATTGCCTAGCCTTGCGTTGTCGTGCCTTAGCCTTGCCTCGCCTGACCGAGCTTTCCCATGCGTTACCCTTTCCTTGCCTTGCCGTGCATTGCCTAGCGTGCGTTGTCGTGCCTTAGCCTTTTTTCCCCTTGCCGTGCCATTCCTTCCGTTACCCTTGCCTTTTCTTGCTTTCCCTTGCCTTGCTTACCTTCATTTACTCTTTGCTTGCATTCCCTGTATTGCCTAGCCTGCGTTGCCGTGCCTTAACCTTATCTCGCCTGACCGTGCCTTCCTTTGCTTTAAGCTTTCCTTGCATTGTCGTGCATTGCCTAGCCTTGCCTTGTCGTGCATTAGCCTTGCCTAGCCTCACCGTGCCTTGCCTTGCGTTACCCTTTCCTCGCCTTGCCGTGCATTGCCTAGGCGTGCGTTGTCGTGCCTTAGCCTTTTTTCACCTTGCCATAGCCTTGCTTGCGTTGCATTGCTTTGCCTTGCATTCCTTGCCTTCCCTTACCCTTTGTTTGCCTTCGGTGCATTGCCTAGCCTTGCGTTGTCGTGCATTAGCCTTGCCTAGCCTCACCGTGCCTTACCTTGCGTTACCCTTTCCTTGCCTTGCCGTGCATTGCCTAGCCGTGCGTTGTCGTGCCTTAGCCTTGTTTCCCCTTGCCGTGGCGTGCCTTTTGTTACACTTGCCTTGCCTGGCTTTGCCTTGCCTTCCTTTCCTTCCGTTACTCTTTCCTTGCCTTGCCGTGCATTGCCTAGCCTTGCATTGACGTGCCTTATCCTTGCATCACCTGACCGTGCCTTCCCCTGCGTTACCCTTTCCTTGCCTTGCCGTGCATTGCCTAGCCCTGCGTTGTCGTGCCTTAGCCTTGTTACCCCTTGCCGTGCCGTTCCTTCCGTTACCCTTGCCTTCCCTTGCTTTCCCTTGCCTTCCTTGCGTTCCGTTATCCTTTGCTTGCTTTCCGTGCATTGCCTAGCCTTGCGTTGTCATGCCTTAGCCTTGACTCGCCTGACCGTGCTTTCCCGTGCGTTACCCTTTGCTTGCCTTGCCGTGCATTGCCTAGCGTGCGTTGTCGTGCCTTAGACTTGTTTCCCCTTGCCGTGCCGTTCCTTCCGTTACCATTGCCTTTCCTTGCTTTCCCTTGCCTTCCTTACCTTCCGTTACTCTTTGCTTGCTTTCCCTCCATTGCCTAGCCTTGTGTTGTCGTCTCTTAGCCTTATCTCCCCTGACCGTGCCTTCCTTTGCTTTAAGCTTTCCTTGCATTGTCGTGCATTGCCTAGCCTTGCGTTGTCGTGCATTAGCCTTGCTTGGCCACACCGTGCCTTGCCTTGCGTTACCCTTTCCTTGCCTTGCCGTGCATTGCCTAGCCCTGCGTTGTCGTGCCTTAACCTTGTTACCCCTTGCCGTGCCGTTCCTTCCGTTACCCTTGCCTTCCCTTGCTTTCCCTTGCCTTCCTTGCGTTCCGTTATTCTTTGCTTGCTTTCCGTGCATTGCCTAGCCTTGCGTTGTCATGCCTTAGCCTTGCCTCGCCTGACCTTGCTTTCCCATGCGTTACCCTTTCCTTGCCTTGCCGTGCATTGCCTAGCGTGCGTTGTGGTGCCTTAGCCTTGTTTCCCCTTGCCGTGCCGTTCCTTCCGTTACCATTGCCTTTCCTTGCTTTCCCTTGCCTTCCTTACCTTCCGTTACTCTTTCCTTGCCTTGCCGTGCACTGCCTAGCCTTGCGTTGTCGTGCATTAGCCTTGCCTCACCTGACCGTGCCTTCCCTTGCGTTACCCTTTCCTTGCCTTGCCGTGCATCGCCTAGCCCTGCGTTGTCGTGCCTTAGCCTTGTTACGCTGTGCCGTGCCCGTCCTTCCGTTACCCTTGCTTCCCTTGCTTTCCCTTGCCTTCCTTGCGTTCCGTTACTCTTTGCTTGCCTTCCGTGCATTGCCTAGCCTTGCGTTGTCGTGCCTTAGCCTTGCCTCGCCTGACCGAGCTTTCCCATGCGTTACCCTTTCCTTGCCTTGCCGTGCATTGCCTAGCGTGCGTTGTCGTGCCTTAGCCTTTTTTCCCCTTGCCGTGCCATTCCTTCCGTTACCCTTGCCTTTTCTTGCTTTCCCTTGCCTTGCTTACCTTCCTTTACTCTTTGCTTGCATTCCCTGCATTGCCTAGCCTGCGTTGCCGTGCCTTAACCTTATCTCGCCTGACCGTGCCTTCCTTTGCTTTAAGCTTTCCTTGCATTGTCGTGCATTGCCTAGCCTTGCGTTGTCGTGCATTAGCCTTGCCTAGCCTCACCGTGCCTTGCCTTGCGTTACTCTTTCGTTGCCTTGCCGTGCATTGCCCAGCCTTGCATTTTCTTGCCTTATCCTTGCCTCAGCTGACCGTGCCATCCCTTGCCTTACCCTTTCCTTGCCTTGCCGTGCATTGCCTAGCCCTGCGTTGTCGTGCCTTAGCCTTGTTACCCCTTGCCGTGCCGTTCCTTCCGTTACCCTTGCTTTCCTTGCTTTCCCTTGGCTTCCTTACCTTCCGTTACTCTTTGCTTGCCTTCCGTGCATTGCTAGCCTTGCGTTGTCGTGCCTTAGCCTTGCCTCGCCTGAACGTGCTTTCGCATGCGTTACCCTTTCCTTGCCGTGCCGTGCATTGCCTAGCCTGCGTTGCCGTGCCTTAGCCTTGTTTCCCCTTGCCGTGCCGTTCCTTCCGTTACCCTTGCCTTTCCTTGCTTTTCCTTGCCTTGCTTACCTTCCGTTACTCTTTTCTTCCCTTCCCTGCATTGCCTAGCCTTGCGTTGTCGTGCCTTAGCCTTATCTCGCCTGACCGTGCCTTCCTTTGCTTCAAGCTTTCCTTGCATTGTCGTGCATTGCCTAGCCTTGCGTTGTCGTGCATTAGCCTTGCCTTGCCTCACCGTGCTTTTCCATGCGTTACACTTTCCTTGCCTGGCCGTGCATTGCCTAGCCCTGCGTTGTCGTGCCTTAGCCTTGTTAACCCATGCCGTGCCGTTCCTTCCGTTACCCTTGCCTTCCCTTCCTTTCCCTTGCCTTCCTTGCGTTCCGTTACTCTTTGCTTGCATTCCCTGCATTGCCTAGCCTGCGTTGCCGTGCCTTAACCTTATCTCGCCTGACCGTGCCTTCCTTTGCTTTAAGCTTTCCTTGCATTGTCGTGCATTGCCTAGCCTTGCGTTGTCGTGCATTAGCCTTGTTACGCTGTGCCGTGCCCGTCCTTCCGTTACCCTTGCTTCCCTTGCTTTCCCTTGCCTTCCTTGCGTTCCGTTACTCTTTGCTTGCCTTCCGTGCATTGCCTAGCCTTGCGTTGTCGTGCCTTAGCCTTGCCTCGCCTGACCGAGCTTTCCCATGCGTTACCCTTTCCTTGCCTTGCCGTGCATTGCCTAGCGTGCGTTGTCGTGCCTTAGCCTTTTTTCCCCTTGCCGTGCCATTCCTTCCGTTACCCTTGCCTTTTCTTGCTTTCCCTTGCCTTGCTTACCTTCCTTTACTCTTTGCTTGCATTCCCTGCATTGCCTAGCCTGCGTTGCCGTGCCTTAACCTTATCTCGCCTGACCGTGCCTTCCTTTGCTTTAAGCTTTCCTTGCATTGTCGTGCATTGCCTAGCCTTGCGTTGTCGTGCATTAGCCTTGCCTAGCCTCACCGTGCCTTGCCTTGCGTTACTCTTTCCTTGCCTTGCCGTGCATTGCCCAGCCTTGCATTTTCGTGCCTTATCCTTGCCTCAGCTGACCGTGCCTTCCCTTGCCTTACCCTTTCCTTGCCTTGCCGTGCATTGCCTAGCCCTGCGTTGTCGTGCCTTAGCCTTGTTACCCCTTGCCGTGCCGTTCCTTCCGTTACCCTTGCTTTCCTTGCTTTCCCTTGGCTTCCTTGCGTTCCGTTACTCTTTGCTTGCTTTCCGTGCATTGCCTAGCCTTGCGTTGTCGTGCCTTAGCCTTGCCTCGCCTGACCGTGCATTCCGTTGCGTTACCCTTTCCTTGCCTTGCCGTGCATTGCCTAGCCGTGCGTTGTCGTGCCTTAGCCTTGTTTCCCCTTGCCGTGCCGTTCCTTCCGTTACACTTGCCTTTCTTTGATTTCCCTTGCCTTCCTTACCTTCCGTTACTCTTTGCTTGCCTTCCGTGCATTGCCTAGCCTTGCGTTGTCGGGCCTTAGCCTTGCCTCGCCTGACCGTGCTTTCCCATGCGTTAATCTTTCCTTGCCTTGCCGTGCATTGCCTAGCCTGCGTTGTCGTGCCTTAGCCTTGTTTCCCCTTGCCGTGCCGTTCCTTCCGTTACCCTTGCCTTTCATTGCTTTTCCTTGCCTTGCTTACCTTCCGTTAATCTTTGCTTCCCTTCCCTGCATTGCCTAGCCTTCCGTTGTCGTGCCTTAGCCTTATCTCGCCTGACCGTGCCTTCCTTTGCTTTAAGCTTTCCTCGCCTTGCCGTGCATTGCCTAGCCGTGCGTTGTCGTGCCTTAGCCTTTTTTCACCTTGCCATAGCCTTGCTTGCGTTGCATTGCTTTGCCTTGCATTCCTTGCCTTCCCTTACTCTTTGTTTGCCTTCGGTGCATTGCCTAGCCTTGCGTTGTCGTGCATTAGCCTTGCCTAGCCTCACCGTGCCTTGCCTTGCGTTACCCTTTCCTTGCCTTGCCGTGCATTGCCTAGCCGTGCGTTGTCGTGCCTTAGCCTTGTTTCCCCTTGCCGTGGCGTGCCTTTTGTTACACTTGCCTTGCCTGGCTTTGCCTTACCTTCCTTTCCTTCCGTTACTCTTTCCTTCCCTTGCCGTGCATTGCCTAGCGTTGCATTTTCGTGCCTTATCCTTGCCTCACCTGACCGTGCCTTCCCTTGCGTTACCCTTTCCTTGCCTTGCCGTGCATTGCCTAGCCCTGCGTTGTCGTGCCTTAGCCTTGTTACCCTGTGCCGTGCCCTTCCTTCCGTTACCCTTGCTTCCCTTGCTTTCCCTTGCCTTCCTTGCGTTCCGTTACTCTTTGCTTGCCTTCCGTGCATTGCCTAGCCTTGCGTTGTCGTGCCTTAGCCTTGCCTCGCCTGACCGAGCTTTCCCATGCGTTACCCTTTCCTTGACTTGCCGTGCATTTCATAGCGTGCGTTGTCGTGCCTTAGCCTTTTTTCCCCTTGCCGTGCCGTTCCTTCCGTTACCCTTCCCTTTTCTTGCTTTCCCTTGCCTTGCTTACCTTCCGTTACTCTTTGCTTGCATTCCCTGCATTGCCTAGCCTGCGTTGCCGTGCCTTAACCTTATCTCGCCTGACCGTCCCTTCCTTTGCTTTAAGCTTTCCTTGCATTGTCGTGCATTGCCTAGCCTTGCGTTGTCGTGCATTAGCCTTGCCTAGCCTCACCGTGCCTTGCCTTGCGTTACTCTTTCCTTGCCTTGCCGTGCATTGCCCAGCCTTGCATTTTCGTGCCTTATCCTTGCCTCAGCTGACCGTGCCTTCCCTTGCGTTACCCTTTCCTTGCCTTGCCGTGCATTGCCTAGCCCTGCGTTGTCGTGCCTTATCCTTGTTACCCCTTGCCGTGCCGTTCCTTCCGTTACCCTTGCCTTCCCTTGCTTTCCCTTGGCTTCCTTGCGTTCCGTTACTCTTTGCTTGCGTTCCGTGCATTGCCTAGCCTTGCGTTGTCGTGCCTTAGCCTTGCCTCGCCTGACCGTGCATTCCCTTGCGTTACCCTTTCCTTGCCTTTCCATGCATTGCCTAGCCGTGCGTTGTCGTGCCTTAGCCTTGTTTCCCCTTGCCGTGCCGTTCCTTCCGTTACACTTGCCTTTCTTTGATTTCCCTTGCCTTCCTTACCTTTCGTTTCTCTTTGCTTGCCTTCCGTACATTGCCTAGCCTTGCGTTGTCGGGCCTTAGCCTTGCCTCGCCTGACCGTGCTTTCCCATGCGTTACCCTTTCCTTGCCTTGCCGTGCATTGCCTAGCCTGCGTTGTCGTGCCTTAGCCTTGTTTCCCCTTGCCGTGCCGTTCCTTCCGTTACCCTTGACTTTCATTGCTTTTCCGTGCCTTGCTTACCTTCCCTTAATCTTTGCTTCCCTTCCCTGCATTGCCTAGCCTTGCGTTGTCGGGCCTTAGCCTTGCCTCGCCTGACCGTGCTTTCCCATGCGTTACCCTTTCCTTGCCTTGCCGTGCATTGCCTAGCCCTGCGTTGTCGTGCCTTAGCCTTATCTCGCCTGACCGTGCCTTCCTTTGCTTTAAGCTTTCCTTGCATTGTCGTGCATTGCCTAGCCTTGCGTTGTCGTGCATTAGCCTTGCCTAGCCTCACCGTGCCTTGCCTTGCGTTACCCTTTCCTTGCCTTGCCGTGCATTGCCTAGCCGTGCGTTGTCGTGCCTTAGCCTTGTTTCATCTTGCCATAGCCTTGCTTGCGTTGCATTGCTTTGCCTTGCATTCCTTGCCTTCCCTTACTCTTTGTTTGCCTTCGGTGCATTGCCTAGCCTTGCGTTGTCGTGCTTTAGCCTTGCCTAGCCTCACCGTGCCTTGCCTTGCGTTACCCTTTCCTTGCCTTGCCGTGCATTGCCTAGCCGTGCGTTGTCGTGCCTTAGCCTTGTTTCCCCTTGCCGTGGCGTGCCTTTTGTTACACTTGCCTTGCCTGGCTTTGCCTTGCCTTCCTTTCCTTCCGTTACTCTTTCCTTGCCTTGTCGTGCATTGCCTAGCGTTGCATTTTCGTGCCTTATCCTTGCCTCACCTGACCGTGCCTTCCCTTGCGTTACCCTTTCCTTGCCTTGCCGTGCATTGCCTAGCCCTGCGTTGTCGTGCCTTAGCCTTGTTACCCCTTGCCGTGCCGTTCCTTCCGTTACCATTTCCTTTCCTTGCTTTCCCTTGCCTTCCTTACCTTCCGTTACTCTTTCCTTGCCTTGCCGTGCACTGCCTAGCCTTGCGTTGTCGTGCATTAGCCTTGCCTCACCTGACCGTGCCTTCCCTTGCGTTACCCTTTCCTTGCCTTGCCGTGCATTGCCTAGCCCTGCGTTGTCGTGCCTTAGCCTTGTTACCCCTTGCCGTGCCGTTCCTTCCGTTACCCTTGCCTTCACTTGCTTTCCCTTACCTTCCTTGCGTTCCGTTACTCTTTACTTGCTTTCCGTGCATTGCCTAGCCTTGCGTTGTCATGCCTTAGCCTTGCCTCGCCTGACCGTCTTTCCCATGCGTTACCCTTTCCTTGCCGTGCCGTGCATTGCCTAGCGTCCGTTGTCGTGCCTTAGCCTTGTTTCCCCTTGCCGTGCCGTTCCTTCCGTTACATTTGCCTTTCCTTGCTTTCCCTTGCCTTCCTTACCTTCCGTTACTCTTTGCTTACCTTCCGTGCATTGCTAGCCTTGCGTTGTCGTGCCTTAGCCTTGCCTCGCTTTAACGTGCTTTCCCATGCGTTACCCTTTCCTTGCGTTGCCGTGCATTGCCTAGCCTGCGTTGCCGTGCCTTAGCCTTGTTTCCCCTTGCCGTGCCTTTCCTTCCGTTTCCCTTGCCTTTCCTTGCTTTTCCTTGCCTTGCTTACCTTCCGTTACTCTTTGCTTCCCTTCCCTGCATTGCCTAGCCTTGCGTTGTCGTGCCTTAGCCTTATCTCGCCTGACCGTGCCTTCCTTTGCTTTAAGCTTTCCTTGCATTGTCGTGCATTGCCTAGCCTTGCGTTGTCGTGCATTAGACTTGCCTAGCCTCACCGTGCCTTGCCTTGCGTT
The DNA here is from genome assembly GCF_037893015.1 of Macrotis lagotis. Classification (NCBI taxonomy): domain Eukaryota; kingdom Metazoa; phylum Chordata; class Mammalia; order Peramelemorphia; family Peramelidae; genus Macrotis; species Macrotis lagotis. The sequence continues at coordinate 178,406 of NW_027422142.1, read as the reverse complement.
ACTCTTTCCTTGCCTTGCCGTGCATTGCCTAGCGTGCGTTGCCTTGCCTTAGCCTTGTTTCCCCTTGCCGTGCCGTTCCTTCCGTTACACTTGCCTTTCCTTGCTTTCCCTTGCCTTCCTTACCTTCCGTTACTCTTTGCTTGCCTTCCGTGCATTGCTAGCCTTGCGTTGTCGTGCCTTAGCCTTGCCTCGCCTGAACGTGCTTTCGCATGCGTTACCCTTTCCTTGCCGTGCCGTGCATTGCCTAGCCTGCGTTGCCGTGCCTTAGCCTTGTTTCCCCTTGCCGTGCCGTTCCTTCCGTTACCCTTGCCTTTCCTTGCTTTTCCTTGCCTTGCTTACCTTCCGTTACTCTTTTCTTCCCTTCCCTGCATTGCCTAGCCTTGCGTTGTCGTGCCTTAGCCTTATCTCGCCTGACCGTGCCTTCCTTTGCTTCAAGCTTTCCTTGCATTGTCGTGCATTGCCTAGCCTTGCGTTGTCGTGCATTAGCCTTGCCTAGCCTCACCGTGCTTTTCCATGCGTTACACTTTCCTTGCCTGGCCGTGCATTGCCTAGCCCTGCGTTGTCGTGCCTTAGCCTTGTTACCCCATGCCGTGCCGTTCCTTCCGTTACCCTTGGCTTCCCTTGCTTTCCCTTGCCTTCCTTGCGTTCCGTTACTCTTTGCTTGCGTTCCGTGCATTGCCTAGCCTTGCGTTGTCGTGCCTTAGCCTTGCCTCGCCTGACCGTGCATTCCCTTGCGTTACCCTTTCCTTGCCTTGCCGTGCATTGCCTAGCCGTGCGTTGTCGTGCCTTAGCCTTGTTTCCCCTTGCCGTGCCGTTCCTTCCGTTACACTTGCCTTTCTTTGCGTTCCCTTGCCTTCCTTACCTTCCGTTACTCTTTGCTTGCCTTCCGTGCATTGCCTAGCCTTGCGTTGTCGGGCCTTATCCTTGCCTCGCCTGACCGTGCTTTCCCATGCGTTACCCTTTCCTTGCCTTGCCGTGCATTGCCTAGCCTGCGTTGTCGTGCCTTAGCCTTGTTTCCCCTTGCCGTGCCGTTCCTTCCGTTACCCTTGCCTTTCATTGCTTTTCCTTGCCTTGCTTACCTTCCGTTACTCTTTGCTTCCCTTCCCTGCATTGCCTAGCCTTGCGTTGTCGTGCCTTAGCCTTATCTCGCCTGACCGTTCCTTCCTTTGCTTTAAGCTTTCCTTGCATTGTCGTGCATTGCCTGGCCTTGCGTTGTTGTGCGTTAGCCTTGCCTAGCCTCACCGTGCCTTGCCTTGCGTTACCCTTTCCTCGCCTTGCCGTGCATTGCCTAGGCGTGCGTTGTCGTGCCTTAGCCTTTTTTCACCTTGCCATATCCTTGCTTGCGTTGCATTGCTTTGCCTTGCATTCCTTGCCTTCCCTTACTCTTTGTTTGCCTTCGGTGCATTGCCTAGCCCTGCGTTGTCGTGCATTAGCCTTGCCTAGCCTCACCGTGCCTTGCCTTGCGTTACCCTTTCCTTGCCTTGCCGTGCATTGCCTAGCCGTGCGTTGTCGTGCCTTAGCCTTGTTTCCCCTTGCCGTGGCGTGCCTTTTGTTACACTTGCCTTGCCTGGCTTTGCCTTGCCTTCCTTTCCTTCCGTTACTCTTTCCTTGCCTTGCCGTGCATTGCCTAGCCTTGCATTGACGTGCCTTATCCTTGCATCACCTGACCGTGCCTTCCGCTGCGTTACCCTTTCATTGCCTTGCCGTGCATTGCCTAGCCCTGCGTTGTCGTGCCTTAGCCTTGTTACCCCTTGCCGTGCCGTTCCTTCCGTTACACTTGCCTTCCCTTGCTTTCCCTTGCCTTCCTTGCGTTCCGTTATCCTTTGCTTGCTTTCCGTGCATTGCCTAGCCTTGCGTTGTCATGCCTTAGCCTTGACTCGCCTGACCGTGCTTTCCCGTGCGTTACCCTTTCCTTGCCTTGCCGTGCATTGCCTAGCGTGCGTTGTCGTGCCTTAGACTTGTTTCCCCTTGCCGTGCCGTTCCTTACGTTACCATTGCCTTTCCTTGCTTTCCCTTGCCTTCCTTACCTTCCGTTACTCTTTGCTTGCTTTCCCTCCATTGCCTAGCCTTGTGTTGTCGTGTCTTAGCCTTATCTCCCCTGACCGTGCCTTCCTTTGCTTTAAGCTTTCCTTGCATTGTCGTGCATTGCCTAGCCTTGCGTTGTCGTGCATTAGCCTTGCTTGGCCACACCGTGCCTTGCCTTGCGTTACCCTTTCCTTGCCTTGCCGTGCATTGCCTAGCCCTGCGTTGTCGTGCCTTAACCTTGTTACCCCTTGTCGTGCCGTTCCTTCCGTTACCCTTGCCTTCCCTTGCTTTCCCTTGCCTTCGTTGCGTTCCGTTATTCTTTGCTTGCTTTCCGTGCATTGCCTAGCCTTGCGTTGTCATGCCTTAGCCTTGCCTCGCCTGACCTTGCTTTCCCATGCGTTACCCTTTCCTTGCCTTGCCGTGCATTGCCTAGCGTGCGTTGTCGTGCCTTAGCCTTGTTTCCCCTTGCCGTGCCGTTCCTTCCGTTACCATTGCCTTTCCTTGCTTTCCCTTGCCTTCCTTACCTTCCGTTACTCTTTCCTTGCCTTGCCGTGCACTGCCTAGCCTTGCGTTGTCGTGCATTAGCCTTGCCTCACCTGACCGTGCCTTCCCTTGCGTTACCCTTTCCTTGCCTTGCCGTGCATTGCCTAACCCTGCGTTGTCGTGCCTTAGCCTTGTTACGCTGTGCCGTGCCCGTCCTTCCGTTACCCTTGCTTCCCTTGCTTTCCCTTGCCTTCCTTGCGTTCCGTTACTCTTTGCTTGCCTTCCGTGCGTTGCCTAGCCTTGCGTTGTCCTGCCTTAGCCTTGCCTCGCCTGACCGAGCTTTCCCATGCGTTACCCTTTCCTTGCCTTGCCGTGCATTGCCTAGCGTGCGTTGTCGTGCCTTAGCCTTTTTTCCCCTTGCCGTGCCATTCCTTCCGTTACCCTTGCCTTTTCTTGCTTTCCCTTGCCTTGCTTACCTTCCTTTACTCTTTGCTTGCATTCCCTGCATTGCCTAGCCTGCGTTGCTGTGCCTTAACCTTATCTCGCCTGACCGTGCCTTCCTTTGCTTTAAGCTTTCCTTGCATTGTCGTGCATTGCCTAGCCTTGCGTTGTCGTGCATTAGCCTTGCCTAGCCTCACCGTGCCTTGCCTTGCGTTACTCTTTCCTTGCCTTGCCGTGCATTGCCCAGCCTTGCATTTTCTTGCCTTATCCTTGCCTCAGCTGACCGTGCCTTCCCTTGCCTTACCCTTTCCTTGCCTTGCCGTGCATTGCCTAGCCCTGCGTTGTCGTGCCTTAGCCTTGTTACCCCTTGCCGTGCCGTTCCTTCCGTTACCCTTGCTTTCCTTGCTTTCCCTTGGCTTCCTTGCGTTCCGTTACTCTTTGCTTGCTTTCCGTGCATTGCCTAGCCTTGCGTTGTCGTGCCTTAGCCTTGCCTCGCCTGACCGTGCCTTGCCTTGCGTTACTCTTTCCTTGCCTTGCCGTGCATTGCCTAGCGTGCGTTGCCTTGCCTTAGCCTTGTTTCCCCTTGCCGTGCCGTTCCTTCCGTTACACTTGCCTTTCCTTGCTTTCCCTTGCCTTCCTTACCTTCCGTTACTCTTTGCTTGCCTTCCGTGCATTGCTAGCCTTGCGTTGTCGTGCCTTAGCCTTGCCTCGCCTGAACGTGCTTTCGCATGCGTTACCCTTTCCTTGCCGTGCCGTGCATTGCCTAGCCTGCGTTGCCGTGCCTTAGCCTTGTTTCCCCTTGCCGTGCCGTTCCTTCCGTTACCCTTGCCTTTCCTTGCTTTTCCTTGCCTTGCTTACCTTCCGTTACTCTTTGCTTCCCTTCCCTGCATTGCCTAGCCTTGCGTTGTCGTGCCTTAGCCTTATCTCGCCTGACCGTTCCTTCCTTTGCTTTAAGCTTTCCTTGCATTGTCGTGCATTGCCTGGCCTTGCGTTGTCGTGCGTTAGCCTTGCCTAGCCTCACCGTGCCTTGCCTTGCGTTACCCTTTCCTCGCCTTGCCGTGCATTGCCTAGGCGTGCGTTGTCGTGCCTTAGCCTTTTTTCACCTTCCCATAGCCTTGCTTGCGTTGCATTGCTTTGCCTTGCATTCCTTGCCTTCCCTTACTCTTTGTTTGCCTTCGGTGCATTGCCTAGCCTTGCGTTGTCGTGCATTAGCCTTGCCTAGCCTCACCGTGCCTTGCCTTGCGTTACCCTTAGCTTGCCTTGCCGTGCATTGCCTAGCCGTGCGTTGTCGTGCCTTAGCCTTTTTTCCCCTTGCCGTGGCGTGCCTTTTGTTACACTTGCCTTGCCCGGCTTTGCCGTGCCTTCCTTTCCTTCCGTTACTCTTTCCTTGCCTTTCCGTGCATTGCCTAGCCTTGCATTGACGTGCCTTATCCTTGCATCACCTGACCGTGCCTTCCCCTGCGTTACCCTTTCCTTGCCTTGCCGTGCATTGCCTAGCCCTGCGTTGTCGTGCCTTAGCCTTGTTACCCCTTGCCGTGCCGTTCCTTCCGTTACCCTTGCCTTCCCTTGCTTTCCCTTGCCTTCCTTGCTTTCCGTTATCCTTTGCTTGCTTTCCGTGCATTGCCTAGCCTTGCGTTGTCATGCCTTAGCCTTGACTCGCCTGACCGTGCTTTCCCATGCGTTACCCTTTGCTTGCCTTGCCGTGCATTGCCGAGCGTGCGTTGTCGTGCCTTAGACTTGTTTCCCCTTGCCGTGCAGTTCCTTCCGTTACCATTGCCTTTCATTGCTTTCCCTTGCCTTCCTTACCTTCCGTTACTCTTTGCTTGCTTTCCCTGCATTGCCTAGCCTTGTGTTGTCGTTTCTTAGCCTTATCTCCCCTGACCGTGCCTTCCTTTGCTTTAAGCTTTCCTTGCATTGTCGTGCATTGCCTAGCCTTGCGTTGTCGTGCATTAGCCTTGCTTGGCCTCACCGTGCCTTGCCTTGCGTTACCCTTTCCTTGCCTTGCCGTGCATTGCCTAGCCCTGCGTTGTCGTGCCTTAACCTTGTTACCCCTTGCCGTGCCGTTCCTTCCGTTACCCTTGCCTTCCCTTGCTTTCCCTTGCCTTCCTTGCGTTCCGTTAATCTTTGCTTGCTTTCCGTGCATTGCCTAGCCTTGCGTTGTCATGCCTTAGGCTTGCGTCGCCTGACCTTGCTTTCCCATGCGTTACCCTTTCCTTGCCTTGCCGTGCATTGCCTAGCGTGCGTTGTCGTGCCTTAGCCTTGTTTCCCCTTGCCGTGCCGTTCCTTCCGTTACCATTGCCTTTTCTTGCTTTCCCTTGCCTTCCTTACCTTCCGTTACTCTTTCCTTGCCTTGCCGTGCACTACCTAGCCTTGCGTTGTCGTGCATTAGCCTTGCCTCACCTGACCGTGCCTTCCCTTGCGTTACCCTTTCCTTGCCTTGCCGTGCATTGCCTAGCCCTGCGTCGTCGTGCCTTAGCCTTGTTACGCTGTGCCGTGCCCGTCCTTCCGTTACCCTTGCTTCCCTTGCTTTCCCTTGCCTTCCTTGCGTTCCGTTACTCTTTGCTTGCCTTCCGTGCATTGCCTAGCCTTGCGTTGTCGTGCCTTAGCCTTGCCTCGCCTGACCGAGCTTTCCCATGCGTTACCCTTTCCTTGCCTTGCCGTGCATTGCCTAGCGTGCGTTGTCGTGCCTTAGCCTTTTTTCCCCTTGCCGTGCCATTCCTTCCGTTACCCTTGCCTTTTCTTGCTTTCCCTTGCCTTGCTTACCTTCATTTACTCTTTGCTTGCATTCCCTGTATTGCCTAGCCTGCGTTGCCGTGCCTTAACCTTATCTCGCCTGACCGTGCCTTCCTTTGCTTTAAGCTTTCCTTGCATTGTCGTGCATTGCCTAGCCTTGCGTTGTCGTGCATTAGCCTTGCCTAGCCTCACCGTGCCTTGCCTTGCGTTACCCTTTCCTCGCCTTGCCGTGCATTGCCTAGGCGTGCGTTGTCGTGCCTTAGCCTTTTTTCACCTTGCCATAGCCTTGCTTGCGTTGCATTGCTTTGCCTTGCATTCCTTGCCTTCCCTTACCCTTTGTTTGCCTTCGGTGCATTGCCTAGCCTTGCGTTGTCGTGCATTAGCCTTGCCTAGCCTCACCGTGCCTTACCTTGCGTTACCCTTTCCTTGCCTTGCCGTGCATTGCCTAGCCGTGCGTTGTCGTGCCTTAGCCTTGTTTCCCCTTGCCGTGGCGTGCCTTTTGTTACACTTGCCTTGCCTGGCTTTGCCTTGCCTTCCTTTCCTTCCGTTACTCTTTCCTTGCCTTGCCGTGCATTGCCTAGCCTTGCATTGACGTGCCTTATCCTTGCATCACCTGACCGTGCCTTCCCCTGCGTTACCCTTTCCTTGCCTTGCCGTGCATTGCCTAGCCCTGCGTTGTCGAGCCTTAGCCTTGTTACCCCTTGCCGTGCCGTTCCTTCCGTTACCCTTGCCTTCCCTTGCTTTCCCTTGCCTTCCTTGCGTTCCGTTATCCTTTGCTTGCTTTCCGTGCATTGCCTAGCCTTGCGTTGTCATGCCTTAGCCTTGACTCGCCTGACCGTGCTTTCCCGGGCGTTACCCTTTGCTTGCCTTGCCGTGCATTGCCTAGCGTGCGTTGTCATGCCTTAGACTTGTTTCCCCTTGCCGTGCCGTTCCTTCCGTTACCATTGCCTTTCCTTGCTTTCCCTTGCCTTCCTTACCTTCCGTTACTCTTTGCTTGCTTTCCCTCCATTGCCTAGCCTTGTGTTGTCGTCTCTTAGCCTTATCTCCCCTGACCGTGCCTTCCTTTGCTTTAAGCTTTCCTTGCATTGTCGTGCATTGCCTAGCCTTGCGTTGTCGTGCATTAGCCTTGCTTGGCCACACCGTGCCTTGCCTTGCGTTACCCTTTCCTTGCCTTGCCGTGCATTGCCTAGCCCTGCGTTGTCGTGCCTTAACCTTGTTACCCCTTGCCGTGCCGTTCCTTCCGTTACCCTTGCCTTCCCTTGCTTTCCCTTGCCTTCCTTGCGTTCCGTTATTCTTTGCTTGCTTTCCGTGCATTGCCTAGCCTTGCGTTGTCATGCCTTAGCCTTGCCTCGCCTGACCTTGCTTTCCCATGCGTTACCCTTTCCTTGCCTTGCCGTGCATTGCCTAGCGTGCGTTGTGGTGCCTTAGCCTTGTTTCCCCTTGCCGTGCCGTTCCTTCCGTTACCATTGCCTTTCCTTGCTTTCCCTTGCCTTCCTTACCTTCCGTTACTCTTTCCTTGCCTTGCCGTGCACTGCCTAGCCTTGCGTTGTCGTGCATTAGCCTTGCCTCACCTGACCGTGCCTTCCCTTGCGTTACCCTTTCCTTGCCTTGCCGTGCATCGCCTAGCCCTGCGTTGTCGTGCCTTAGCCTTGTTACGCTGTGCCGTGCCCGTCCTTCCGTTACCCTTGCTTCCCTTGCTTTCCCTTGCCTTCCTTGCGTTCCGTTACTCTTTGCTTGCCTTCCGTGCATTGCCTAGCCTTGCGTTGTCGTGCCTTAGCCTTGCCTCGCCTGACCGAGCTTTCCCATGCGTTACCCTTTCCTTGCCTTGCCGTGCATTGCCTAGCGTGCGTTGTCGTGCCTTAGCCTTTTTTCCCCTTGCCGTGCCATTCCTTCCGTTACCCTTGCCTTTTCTTGCTTTCCCTTGCCTTGCTTACCTTCCTTTACTCTTTGCTTGCATTCCCTGCATTGCCTAGCCTGCGTTGCCGTGCCTTAACCTTATCTCGCCTGACCGTGCCTTCCTTTGCTTTAAGCTTTCCTTGCATTGTCGTGCATTGCCTAGCCTTGCGTTGTCGTGCATTAGCCTTGCCTAGCCTCACCGTGCCTTGCCTTGCGTTACTCTTTCGTTGCCTTGCCGTGCATTGCCCAGCCTTGCATTTTCTTGCCTTATCCTTGCCTCAGCTGACCGTGCCATCCCTTGCCTTACCCTTTCCTTGCCTTGCCGTGCATTGCCTAGCCCTGCGTTGTCGTGCCTTAGCCTTGTTACCCCTTGCCGTGCCGTTCCTTCCGTTACCCTTGCTTTCCTTGCTTTCCCTTGGCTTCCTTACCTTCCGTTACTCTTTGCTTGCCTTCCGTGCATTGCTAGCCTTGCGTTGTCGTGCCTTAGCCTTGCCTCGCCTGAACGTGCTTTCGCATGCGTTACCCTTTCCTTGCCGTGCCGTGCATTGCCTAGCCTGCGTTGCCGTGCCTTAGCCTTGTTTCCCCTTGCCGTGCCGTTCCTTCCGTTACCCTTGCCTTTCCTTGCTTTTCCTTGCCTTGCTTACCTTCCGTTACTCTTTTCTTCCCTTCCCTGCATTGCCTAGCCTTGCGTTGTCGTGCCTTAGCCTTATCTCGCCTGACCGTGCCTTCCTTTGCTTCAAGCTTTCCTTGCATTGTCGTGCATTGCCTAGCCTTGCGTTGTCGTGCATTAGCCTTGCCTTGCCTCACCGTGCTTTTCCATGCGTTACACTTTCCTTGCCTGGCCGTGCATTGCCTAGCCCTGCGTTGTCGTGCCTTAGCCTTGTTAACCCATGCCGTGCCGTTCCTTCCGTTACCCTTGCCTTCCCTTCCTTTCCCTTGCCTTCCTTGCGTTCCGTTACTCTTTGCTTGCATTCCCTGCATTGCCTAGCCTGCGTTGCCGTGCCTTAACCTTATCTCGCCTGACCGTGCCTTCCTTTGCTTTAAGCTTTCCTTGCATTGTCGTGCATTGCCTAGCCTTGCGTTGTCGTGCATTAGCCTTGTTACGCTGTGCCGTGCCCGTCCTTCCGTTACCCTTGCTTCCCTTGCTTTCCCTTGCCTTCCTTGCGTTCCGTTACTCTTTGCTTGCCTTCCGTGCATTGCCTAGCCTTGCGTTGTCGTGCCTTAGCCTTGCCTCGCCTGACCGAGCTTTCCCATGCGTTACCCTTTCCTTGCCTTGCCGTGCATTGCCTAGCGTGCGTTGTCGTGCCTTAGCCTTTTTTCCCCTTGCCGTGCCATTCCTTCCGTTACCCTTGCCTTTTCTTGCTTTCCCTTGCCTTGCTTACCTTCCTTTACTCTTTGCTTGCATTCCCTGCATTGCCTAGCCTGCGTTGCCTGCCTTAACCTTATCTCGCCTGACCGTGCCTTCCTTTGCTTTAAGCTTTCCTTGCATTGTCGTGCATTGCCTAGCCTTGCGTTGTCGTGCATTAGCCTTGCCTAGCCTCACCGTGCCTTGCCTTGCGTTACCCTTTCCTCGCCTTGCCGTGCATTGCCTAGGCGTGCGTTGTCGTGCCTTAGCCTTTTTTCACCTTGCCATAGCCTTGCTTGCGTTGCATTGCTTTGCCTTGCATTCCTTGCCTTCCCTTACCCTTTGTTTGCCTTCGGTGCATTGCCTAGCCTTGCGTTGTCGTGCATTAGCCTTGCCTAGCCTCACCGTGCCTTACCTTGCGTTACCCTTTCCTTGCCTTGCCGTGCATTGCCTAGCCGTGCGTTGTCGTGCCTTAGCCTTGTTTCCCCTTGCCGTGGCGTGCCTTTTGTTACACTTGCCTTGCCTGGCTTTGCCTTGCCTTCCTTTCCTTCCGTTACTCTTTCCTTGCCTTGCCGTGCATTGCCTAGCCTTGCATTGACGTGCCTTATCCTTGCATCACCTGACCGTGCCTTCCCCTGCGTTACCCTTTCCTTGCCTTGCCGTGCATTGCCTAGCCCTGCGTTGTCGAGCCTTAGCCTTGTTACCCCTTGCCGTGCCGTTCCTTCCGTTACCCTTGCCTTCCCTTGCTTTCCCTTGCCTTCCTTGCGTTCCGTTATCCTTTGCTTGCTTTCCGTGCATTGCCTAGCCTTGCGTTGTCATGCCTTAGCCTTGACTCGCCTGACCGTGCTTTCCCGGGCGTTACCCTTTGCTTGCCTTGCCGTGCATTGCCTAGCGTGCGTTGTCATGCCTTAGACTTGTTTCCCCTTGCCGTGCCGTTCCTTCCGTTACCATTGCCTTTCCTTGCTTTCCCTTGCCTTCCTTACCTTCCGTTACTCTTTGCTTGCTTTCCCTCCATTGCCTAGCCTTGTGTTGTCGTCTCTTAGCCTTATCTCCCCTGACCGTGCCTTCCTTTGCTTTAAGCTTTCCTTGCATTGTCGTGCATTGCCTAGCCTTGCGTTGTCGTGCATTAGCCTTGCTTGGCCACACCGTGCCTTGCCTTGCGTTACCCTTTCCTTGCCTTGCCGTGCATTGCCTAGCCCTGCGTTGTCGTGCCTTAACCTTGTTACCCCTTGCCGTGCCGTTCCTTCCGTTACCCTTGCCTTCCCTTGCTTTCCCTTGCCTTCCTTGCGTTCCGTTATTCTTTGCTTGCTTTCCGTGCATTGCCTAGCCTTGCGTTGTCATGCCTTAGCCTTGCCTCGCCTGACCTTGCTTTCCCATGCGTTACCCTTTCCTTGCCTTGCCGTGCATTGCCTAGCGTGCGTTGTGGTGCCTTAGCCTTGTTTCCCCTTGCCGTGCCGTTCCTTCCGTTACCATTGCCTTTCCTTGCTTTCCCTTGCCTTCCTTACCTTCCGTTACTCTTTCCTTGCCTTGCCGTGCACTGCCTAGCCTTGCGTTGTCGTGCATTAGCCTTGCCTCACCTGACCGTGCCTTCCCTTGCGTTACCCTTTCCTTGCCTTGCCGTGCATCGCCTAGCCCTGCGTTGTCGTGCCTTAGCCTTGTTACGCTGTGCCGTGCCCGTCCTTCCGTTACCCTTGCTTCCCTTGCTTTCCCTTGCCTTCCTTGCGTTCCGTTACTCTTTGCTTGCCTTCCGTGCATTGCCTAGCCTTGCGTTGTCGTGCCTTAGCCTTGCCTCGCCTGACCGAGCTTTCCCATGCGTTACCCTTTCCTTGCCTTGCCGTGCATTGCCTAGCGTGCGTTGTCGTGCCTTAGCCTTTTTTCCCCTTGCCGTGCCATTCCTTCCGTTACCCTTGCCTTTTCTTGCTTTCCCTTGCCTTGCTTACCTTCCTTTACTCTTTGCTTGCATTCCCTGCATTGCCTAGCCTGCGTTGCCGTGCCTTAACCTTATCTCGCCTGACCGTGCCTTCCTTTGCTTTAAGCTTTCCTTGCATTGTCGTGCATTGCCTAGCCTTGCGTTGTCGTGCATTAGCCTTGCCTAGCCTCACCGTGCCTTGCCTTGCGTTACTCTTTCGTTGCCTTGCCGTGCATTGCCCAGCCTTGCATTTTCTTGCCTTATCCTTGCCTCAGCTGACCGTGCCATCCCTTGCCTTACCCTTTCCTTGCCTTGCCGTGCATTGCCTAGCCCTGCGTTGTCGTGCCTTAGCCTTGTTACCCCTTGCCGTGCCGTTCCTTCCGTTACCCTTGCTTTCCTTGCTTTCCCTTGGCTTCCTTACCTTCCGTTACTCTTTGCTTGCCTTCCGTGCATTGCTAGCCTTGCGTTGTCGTGCCTTAGCCTTGCCTCGCCTGAACGTGCTTTCGCATGCGTTACCCTTTCCTTGCCGTGCCGTGCATTGCCTAGCCTGCGTTGCCGTGCCTTAGCCTTGTTTCCCCTTGCCGTGCCGTTCCTTCCGTTACCCTTGCCTTTCCTTGCCTTTCCTTGCCTTGCTTACCTTCCGTTACTCTTTTCTTCCCTTCCCTACATTGCCTAGCCTTGCGTTGTCGTGCCTTAGCCTTATCTCGCCTGACCGTGCCTTCCTTTGCTTCAAGCTTTCCTTGCATTGTCGTGCATTGCCTAGCCTTGCGTTGTCGTGCATTAGCCTTGCCTAGCCTCACCGTGCTTTTCCATGCGTTACACTTTCCTTGCCTGGCCGTGCATTGCCTAGCCCTGCGTTGTCGTGCCTTAGCCTTGTTAACCCATGCCGTGCCGTTCCTTCCGTTACCCTTGCCTTCCCTTCCTTTCCCTTGCCTTCCTTGCGTTCCGTTACTCTTTGCTTGCATTCCCTGCATTGCCTAGCCTGCGTTGCCGTGCCTTAACCTTATCTCGCCTGACCGTGCCTTCCTTTGCTTTAAGCTTTCCTTGCATTGTCGTGCATTGCCTAGCCTTGCGTTGTCGTGCATTAGCCTTGTTACGCTGTGCCGTGCCCGTCCTTCCGTTACCCTTGCTTCCCTTGCTTTCCCTTGCCTTCCTTGCCTTCCGTTACTCTTTGCTTGCCTTCCGTGCATTGCCTAGCCTTGCGTTGTCGTGCCTTAGCCTTGCCTCGCCTGACCGAGCTTTCGCATGCGTTACCCTTTCCTTGCCGTGCCGTGCATTGCCTAGCCTGCGTTGCCGTGCCTTAGCCTTGTTTCCCCTTGCCGTGCCATTCCTTCCGTTACCCTTGCCTTTTCTTGCTTTCCCTTGCCTTGCTTACCTTCCTTTACTCTTTGCTTGCATTCCCTGCATTGCCTAGCCTTGCGTTGCCGTGCCTTAGCCTTATCTCGCCTGACCGTGCCTTCCTTTGCTTCAAGCTTTCCTTGCATTGTCGTGCATTGCCTAGCCTTGCGTTGTCGTGCATTAGCCTTGCCTTGCCTCACCGTGCTTTTCCATGCGTTACACTTTCCTTGCCTGGCCGTGCATTGCCTAGCCCTGCGTTGTCGTGTACTCTTTTCTTCCCTTCCCTGCATTGCCTAGCCTTGCGTTGTCGTGCCTTAGCCTTGTTACCCCTTGCCGTGCCGTTCCTTCCGTTACCCTTGCCTTCCTTGCTTTCCCTTGCCTTCCTTGCGTTCCGTTACTCTTTGCTTGCTTTCCGTGCATTGCCTAGCCTTGCGTTGTCGTGCCTTAGCCTTGCCTCGCCTGACCGTGCATTCCCTTGCGTTACCCTTTCCTTGCCTTGCCGTGCATTGCCTAGCCGTGCGTTGTCGTACCTTAGCCTTGTTTCCCCTTGCCGTGCCGTTCCTTCCGTTACACTTGCCTTTCTTTGCGTTCCCTTGCCTTCCTTACCTTCCGTTACTCTTTGCTTGCCTTCCGTGCATTGCCTAGCCTTGCGTTGTCGGGCCTTAGCCTTGCCTCGCCTGACCGTGCTTTCCCATGCGTTACCCTTTCCTTGCCTTGCCGTGCATTGCCTAGCCTGCGTTGTCGTGCCTTAGCCTTGTTTCCCCTTGCCGTGCCGTTCCTTCCGTTACCCTTGCCTTTCATTGCTTTTCCTTGCCTTGCTTACCTTCCGTTAATCTTTGCTTCCCTTCCCTGCATTGCCTAGCCTTGCGTTGTCGTGCCTTAGCCTTATCTCGCCTGACCGTGCCTTCCTTTGCTTTAAGCTTTCCTCGCCTTGCCGTGCATTGCCTAGCCGTGCGTTGTCGTGCCTTAGCCTTTTTTCACCTTGCCATAGCCTTGCTTGCGTTGCATTGCTTTGCCTTGCATTCCTTGCCTTCCCTTACTCTTTGTTTGCCTTCGGTGCATTGCCTAGCCTTGCGTTGTCGTGCATTAGCCTTGCCTAGCCTCACCGTGCCTTGCCTTGCGTTACCCTTTCCTTGCCTTGCCGTGCATTGCCTAGCCGTGCGTTGTCGTGCCTTAGCCTTGTTTCCCCTTGCCGTGGCGTGCCTTTTGTTACACTTGCCTTGCCTGGCTTTGCCTTGCCTTCCTTTCCTTCCGTTACTCTTTCCTTCCCTTGCCGTGCATTGCCTAGCGTTGCATTTTCGTGCCTTATCCTTGCCTCACCTGACCGTGCCTTCCCTTGCGTTACCCTTTCCTTGCCTTGCCGTGCATTGCATAGCCCTGTGTTGTCGTGCCTTAGCCTTGTTACCCCTTGCCGTGCCGTTCCTTCCGTTACCCTTGCCTTCACTTGCTTTCCCTTACCTTCCTTGCGTTCCGTTACTCTTTCCTTGCTTTCCGTGCATTGCCTAGCCTTGCGTTGTCATGCCTTAGCCTTGCCTCGCCTGACCGTGCTTTCCCATGCGTTACCCTTTACTTGCCTTGCCGTGCATTGCCTAGCGTCCGTTGTCGTGCCTTAGCCTTGTTTCCCCTTGCCGTGCCGTTCCTTCCGTTACATTTGCCTTTCCTTGCTTTCCCTTGCCTTCCTTACCTTCCGTTACTCTTTGCTTGCCTTCCGTGCATTGCTAGCCTTGCGTTGTCGTGCCTTAGCCTTGCCTCGCCTGAACGTGCTTTCCCATGCGTTACCCTTTCCATGCCTTGCCGTGCATTGCCTAGCGTGCGTTGTCGTGCCTTAGACTTGTTTCCCCTTGCCGTGCCGTTCCTTCCGTTACCATTGCCTTTCCTTGCTTTCCCTTGCCTTCCTTACCTTCCGTTACTCTTTGCTTGCTTTCCCTGCATTGCCTAGCCTTGTGTTGTCGTGTCTTAGCCTTATCTCCCCTGACCATGCCTTCCTTTGCTTTAAGCTTTCCTTGCATTGTCGTGCATTGCCTAGCCTTGCGTTGTCGTGAATTAGCCTTGCCTAGCCTCACCGTGCCTTGCCTTGCGTTACTCTTTCCTTGCCTTGCCGTGCATTGCCTAGCGTGCGTTGCCTTGCCTTAGCCTTGTTTCCCCTTGCCGTGCCGTTCCTTCCGTTACACTTGCCTTTCCTTGCTTTCCCTTGCCTTCCTTACCTTCCGTTACTCTTTGCTTGCCTTCCGTGCATTGCTAGCCTTGCGTTGTCGTGCCTTAGCCTTGCCTCGCCTGAACGTGCTTTCGCATGCGTTACCCTTTCCTTGCCGTGCCGTGCATTGCCTAGCCTGCGTTGCCGTGCCTTAGCCTTGTTTCCCCTTGCCGTGCCGTTCCTTACGTTACCCTTGCCTTTCCTTGCTTTTCCTTGCCTTGCTTACCTTCCGTTACTCTTTTCTTCCCTTCCCTGCATTGCCTAGCCTTGCGTTGTCGTGCCTTAGCCTTATCTCGCCTGACCGTGCCTTCCTTTGCTTCAAGCTTTCCTTGCATTGTCGTGCATTGCCTAGCCTTGCGTTGTCGTGCATTAGCCTTGCCTAGCCTCACCGTGCTTTTCCATGCGTTACACTTTCCTTGCCTGGCCGTGCATTGCCTAGCCCTGCGTTGTCGTGCCTTAGCCTTGTTACCCCAGGCCGTGCCGTTCCTTCCGTTACCCTTGCCTTCCCTTGCTTTCCCTTGCCTTCCTTGCGTTCCGTTACTCTTTGCTTGCGTTCCGTGCATTGCCTAGCCTTGCGTTGTCGTGCCTTAGCCTTGCCTCGCCTGACCGTGCATTCCCTTGCGTTACCCTTTCCTTGCCTTGCCGTGCATTGCCTAGCCGTGCGTTGTCGTGCCTTAGCCTTGTTTCCCCTTGCCGTGCCGTTCCTTCCGTTACACTTGCCTTTCTTTGCGTTCCCTTGCCTTCCTTACCTTCCGTTACTCTTTGCTTGCCTTCCGTGCATTGCCTAGCCTTGCGTTGTCGGGCCTTAGCCTTGCCTCGCCTGACCGTGCTTTCCCATGCGTTACCCTTTCCTTGCCTTGCCGTGCATTGCCTAGCCTGCGTTGTCGTGCCTTAGCCTTGTTTCCCCTTGCCGTGCCGTTCCTTCCGTTACCCTTGCCTTTCATTGCTTTTCCTTGCCTTGCTTACCTTCCGTTACTCTTTGCTTCCCTTCCCTGCATTGCCTAGCCTTGCGTTGTCGTGCCTTAGCATTATCTCGCCTGACCGTGCCTTCCTTTGCTTTAAGCTTTCCTTGCATTTTCGTGCATTGCCTGGCCTTGCGTTGTCGTGCATTAGCCTTGCGTAGCCTCACCGTGCCTTGCCTTGCGTTACCCTTTCCTCGCCTTGCCGTGCATTGCCTAGGCGTGCGTTGTCGTGCCTTAGCCTTTTTTCACCTTGCCATAGCCTTGCTTGCGTTGCATTGCTTTGCCTTGCATTCCTTGCCTTCCCTTACTCTTTGTTTGCCTTCGGTGCATTGCCTAGCCTTGCGTTGTCGTGCATTAGCCTTGCCTAGCCTCACCGTGCCTTGCCTTGCGTTACACTTTCCTTGCCTTGCCGTGCATTGCCTAGCCGTGCGTTGTCGTGCCTTAGCCTTGTTTCCCCTTGCCGTGGCGTGCCTTTTGTTACACTTCCCTTGGCTGGCTTTGCCTTGCCTTCCTTTCCTTCCGTTACTCTTTCCTTGCCTTGCCGTGCATTGCCAAGCCTTGCATTGTCGTGCCTTATCCTTGCCTCACCTGACCGTGCCTTCCCCTGCGTTGCCCTTTCCTTGCCTTGCCGTGCATTGCCTAGCCCTGCGTTGTCGTGCCTTAGCCTTGTTACCCCTTGCCGTGCCGTTCCTTCCGTTACCCTTGCCTTCACTTGCTTTCCCTTGCCTTCCTTGCGTTCCGTTACTCTTTCCTTGCTTTCCGTGCATTGCCTAGCCTTGCGTTGTCATGCCTTAGCCTTGCCTCGCCTGACCGTGCTTTCCCATGCGTTACCCTTTCCTTGCCTTGCCGTGCATTGCCTAGCGTCCGTTGTCGTGCCTTAGCCTTGTTTCCCCTTGCCGTGCCGTTCCTTCCGTTACACTTGCCTTTCCTTGCTTTCCCTTGCCTTTCTTACCTTCCGTTACTCTTTGCTTGCCTTCCGTGCATTGCTAGCCTTGCATTGTCGTGCCTTAGCCTTGCCTCCCCTGAACGTGCTTTCCCATGCGTTACCCTTTCCTTGCCTTGCCGTGCATTGCCTAGCCTGCGTTGCCGTGCCTTAGCCTTGTTTCCCCTTGCCGTGCCGTTCCTTCCGTTACCCTTGCCTTTCCTTGCTTTTCCTTGCCTTGCTTACCTTCCGTTACTCTTTGCTTCCCTTCCCTGCATTGCCTAGCCTTGCGTTGTCGTGCCTTAGCCTTATCTCGCCTGACCGTGCCTTCCTTTGCTTTAAGCTTTCCTTGCATTGTCGTGCATTGCCTAGCCTTGCGTTGTCGTGCATTAGACTTGCCTAGCCTCACCGTGCCTTGCCTTGCGTTACCCTTTCCTTGCCTTGCCGTGCATTGCCTAGCCGTGCGTTGTCGTGCCTTAGCCTTGTTTCCCCTTGCCGTGGCGTGCCTTTTGTTACACTTGCCTTGCCTGGCTTTGCCTTGCCTTCCTTTCCTTCCGTTACTCTTTCCTTGCCTTGCCGTGCATTGCCTAGCCTTGCATTGAAGTGCCTTATCCTTGCATCACCTGACCGTGCCTTCCCCTGCGTTACCCTTTCCTTGCCTTGCCGTGCATTGCCTAGCGTGCGTTGTCGTGCCTTAGACTTGTTACCCCTTGCCGTGCCGTTCCTTCCGTTACCCTTGACTTCCCTTGCTTTCCCTTGTCTTCCTTGCTTTCCGTTACCCTTTGCTTGCTTTCCGTGCATTGCCTAGCCTTGCGTTGTCATGCCTTAGCCTTGACTCGCCTGACCGTGCTTTCCCATGCGTTACCCTTTCCTTGCCTTGCCGTGCATTGCCTAGCGTGCGTTGTCGTGCCTTAGACTTGTTTCCCCTTGCCGTGCCGTTACTTCCGTTACCATTGCCTTTCCTTGCTTTCCCTTGCCTTCCTTACCTTCCGTTACTCTTTGCTTGCTTTCCCTGCATTGCCTAGCCTTGTGTTGTCGTGTCTTAGCCTTATCTCCCCTGACCGTGCCTTCCTTTGCTTTAAGCTTCCCTTGCATTGTCGTGCATTGCCTAGCCTTGCGTTGTCGTGCATTAGCCTTGCTTGGCCTCACCGTGCCTTGCCTTGCGTTACTCTTTCCTTGCCTTGCCGTGCATTGCCTAGCCTTGCATTTTCGTGCCTTATCCTTGCCTCACCTGACCGTGCCTTCCCCTGCGTTACCCTTTCCTTGCCTTGCCGTGCATTGCCTAGCGTGCGTTGTCGTGCCTTAGCCTTGTTTCCCCTTGCCGTGCCGTTCCTTCCGTTACCCTTGACTTCCCTTGCTTTCCCTTGTCTTCCTTGCGTTCCGTTACCCTTTGCTTGCTTTCCGTGCATTGCCTAGCCTTGCGTTGTCATGCCTTAGCCTTGACTCGCCTGACCGTGCTTTCCCATGCGTTACCCTTTCCTTGCCTTGCCGTGCATTGCCTAGCGTGCGTTGTCGTGCCTTAGACTTGTTTCCCCTTGCCGTGCCGTTACTTCCGTTACCATTGCCTTTCCTTGCTTTCCCTTGCCTTCCTTACCTTCCGTTACTCTTTGCTTGCTTTCCCTGCATTGCCTAGCCTTGTGTTGTCGTGTCTTAGCCTTATCTCCCCTGACCGTGCCTTCCTTTGCTTTAAGCTTCCCTTACATTGTCGTGCATTGCCTAGCCTTGCGTTGTCGTGCATTAGCCTTGCTTGGGCTCACCGTGCCTTGCCTTGCGTTACTCTTTCCTTGCCTTGCCGTGCATTGCCTAGCCTTGCATTTTCGTGCCTTATCCTTGCCTCACCTGACCGTGCCTTCCCTTGCGTTACCCTTTCCTTTCCTTGCCGTGCATTGCCTAGCCCTGCGTTGTCGTGCCTTAGCCTTGTTACCCCTTGCCGTGCCGTTCCTTCCGTTACCCTTGCCTTCCCTTGCTTTCCCTTGCCTTCCTTGCGTTCCGTCAATCTTTGCTTGCTTTCCGTGCATTGCCTAGCCTTGCGTTGTCATGCCTTAGCCTTGCCTCGCCTGACCTTGCTTTCCCTTGCGTTACCCTTTCCTTGACTTGCCGTGCATTGCCTAGCCCTGCGTTGTCGTGCCTTAGCCTTGTTACCCTGTGCCGTGCCCGTCCTTCCGTTACCCTTGCTTCCCTTGCTTTCCCTTGCCTTCCTTGCGTTCCGTTACTCTTTGCTTGCCTTCCGTGTATTGCCTAGCCTTGCGTTGTCGTGCCTTAGCCTTGCCTCGCCTGACCGAGCTTTCCCATGCGTTACCCTTTCCATTCCTTGCCGTGCATTGCCTAGCGTGCGTTGTCGTGCCTTAGACTTGTTTCCCCTTGCCGTGCCGTTCCTTCCGTTACCATTGCCTTTCCTTGCTTTCCCTTGCCTTCCTTACCTTCCGTTACTCTTTGCTTGCTTTCCCTGCATTGCCTAGCCTTGTGTTGTCGTGTCTTAGCCTTATCTCCCCTGACCATGCCTTCCTTTGCTTTAAGGTTTCCTTGCATTGTCGTGCATTGCCTAGCCTTGCGTTGTCGTGAATTAGCCTTGCCCAGCCTCACCGTGCCTTGCCTTGCGTTACTCTTTCCTTGCCTTGCCGTGCATTGCCTAGCGTGCGTTGCCTTGCCTTAGCCTTGTTTCCCCTTGCCGTGCCGTTCCTTCCGTTACACTTGCCTTTCCTTGCTTTCCCTTGCCTTCCTTACCTTCCGTTACTCTTTGCTTGCCTTCCGTGCATTGCTAGCCTTGCGTTGTCGTGCCTTAGCCTTGCCTCGCCTGAACGTGCTTTCGCATGCGTTACCCTTTCCTTGCCGTGCCGTGTGTTGCCTAGCCTGCGTTGCCGTGCCTTAGCCTTGTTTCCCCTTCCCGTGCCGTTCCTTCCATTACCCTTGCCTTTCCTTGCTTTTCCTTGCCTTGCTTACCTTCCGTTACTCTTTTCTTCCCTTCCCTGCATTGCCTAGCCTTGCGTTGTCGTGCCTTAGCCTTATCTCGCCTGACCGTGCCTTCCTTTGCTTTAAGCTTTCCTTGCATTGTCGTGCATTGCCTAGCCTTGCGTTGTCGTGCATTAGCCTTGCCTAGCCTCACCGTGCCTTGCCTTGCGTTACCCCTTCCTCGCCTTGCCGTGCATTGCCTAGCCGTGCGTTGTCGTGCCTTAGCCTTTTTTCACCTTGCCATAGCCTTGCTTGCGTTGCATTGCTTTGCCTTGCATTCCTTGCCTTCCCTTACTCTTTGTTTGCCTTCGGTGCATTGCCTAGCCTTGCGTTGTCGTGCATTAGCCTTGCCTAGCCTCACCGTGCCTTGCCTTGCGTTACCCTTTCCTTGCCTTGCCGTGCATTGCCTAGCCGTGCATTGTCGTGCCTTAGCCTTGTTTCCCCTTGCCGTGGCGTGCCTTTTGTTACACTTGCCTTGCCTGGCTTTGCCTTTCCTTCCTTTCCTTCCGTTACTCTTTCCTTGCCTTGCCGTGCATTGCCTAGCCTTGCGTTGTTGTGCCTTAGCCTTGCCTCGCCTGAACGTGCTTTCCCATGCGTTACCCTTTCCTTGACTTGCCGTGCATTGCCTAGCCTGCGTTGCCGTGCCTTAGCCTTGTTTCCCCTTGCCGTGCCGTTCCTTCCGTTACCCTTGCCTTTCCTTGCTTTTCCTTGCCTTGTTTACCTTCCGTTACTCTTTGCTTGCCTTCCCTGAATTGCCTAGCCTTGCGTTGTCGTGCCTGAGCCTTATCTCGCCTGACCTTGCCTTCCTTTGCTTTAAGCTTTCCTTGCATTGTCGTGCATTGCCTAGCCTTGCGTTTTCGTGCATTAGCCTTGCCTAGCCTCACCGTGCCTTGCCTTGCGTTACCCTTTGCTTGCCTTGCCGTGCATTGCCCAGCCGTGCGTTGGCGTGCCTTACCCTTGTTTCCCCTTGCCGTGCCGTTCCTTCCGTTACCCTTGACTTTCCTTGCTTTTCCTTGCCTTGCTTACCTTCCGTTACTCTTTGCTTGCCTTCTCTGCATTGCCTAGCCTTGCGTTGTCGTGCCTTAGCCTTATCTCGCTTGACCGTGCCTTCCTTTGCTTTAAGCTTTCCTTTCATTGTCGTGCATTCCCTAGCCTTGCGTTGTCGTGCATTAGCCTTGCCTAGCCTCACCGTGCCTTGCCTTGCGTTACCCTTTCCTTGCCTTGCCGTGCATTGCCTAGCCGTGCGTTGTCGTGCCTTAGCCTTGTTTCCCCTTGCCGTGGCTTGCCTTTTGTTACACTTGCCTTGCCTGGCTTTGCCTTGCCTTCCTTTCCTTCCGTTACTCTTTCCTTGCCTTGCCGTGCATTGCCTAGCCTTGCATTTTCGTGCCTTATCCTTGCCTCACCTGACCGTGCCTTCCCTTGCGTTACCCTTTCCTTGCCTTGCCGTGCATTGCCTAGCCCTGCGTTGTCGTGCCTTAGCCTTGTTACCCCTTGCCGTGCCGTTCCTTCCGTTACCTTTGCCTTTCCTTGCTTTCCCTTGCCTTCCTTACCTTCCGTTACTCTTTCCTTGCCTTGCCGTGCACTGCCTAGCCTTGCGTTGTCGTGCATTAGCCTTGCCTCACCTGACCGTGCCTTCCCTTGCGTTACCCTTTCCTTGCCTTGCCGTGCATTGCCTAGCCCTGCGTTGTCGTGCCTTAGCCTTGTTACCCCTTGCCGTGCCGTTCCTTCCGTTACCCTTGCCTTCACTTGCTTTCCCTTACCTTCCTTGCGTTCCGTTACTCTTTACTTGCTTTCCGTGCATTGCCTAGCCTTGCGTTGTCATGCCTTAGCCTTGCCTCGCCTGACCGTGCTTTCCCATGCGTTACCCTTTCCTTGCCTTGCCGTGCATTGCCTAGCGTCCGTTGTCGTGCCTTAGCCTTGTTTCCCCTTGCCGTGCCGTTCCTTCCGTTACACTTGCCTTTCCTTGCTTTCCCTTGCCTTCCTTACCTTCCGTTACTCTTTGCTTGCCTTCCGTGCATTGCTAGCCTTGCGTTGTCGTGCCTTAGCCTTGCCTAGCCTCACCGTGCTTTTCCATGCGTTACCCTTTCCTTCCCTGGCCGTGCATTGCCTAGCCATGCGTTGTCGTGCCTTAGCCTTGATACCCCATGCCGTGCCGTTCCTTCCGTTACCCTTGCCTTCCCTTGCTTTCCCTTGCTTCCTTGCGTTCCGTTACTCTTTGCTTGCGTTCCGTGCATTGCCTAGCCTTGCGTTGTCGTGCCTTAGCCTTGCCTCGCCTGACCGTGCATTCCCTTGCGTTACCCATTCCTTGCCTTGCCGTGCATTGCCTAGCCGTGCGTTGTCGTGCCTTAGCCTTGTTTCCCCTTGCCGTGCCGTCCCTTCCGTTACCCTTGCCTTTCATTGCTTTTCCTTGCCTTGCTTACCTTCCGTTACTCTTTGCTTCCCTTCCCTGCATTGCCTAGCCTTGCGTTGTCGTGCCTTAGCCTTATCTCGCCTGACCGTGCCTTCCTTTGCTTTAAGCTTTCCTTGCATTGTCGTGCATTGCCTGGCCTTGCGTTGTCGTACATTAGCCTTGCCTAGCCTCACCGTGCCTTGCCTTGCGTTACCCTTTCCTCGCCTTGCCGTGCATTGCCTTGGCGTGCGTTGTCGTGCCTTAGCCTTTTTTCACCTTGCAATAGCCTTGCTTGCGTTGCATTGCTTTGCCTTGCATTCCTTGCCTTCCCTTACTCTTTGTTTGCCTTCGGTGCATTGCCTAGCCTTGCGTTGTCGTGCATTAGCCTTGCCTAGCCACACCGTGCCTTGCCTTGCGTTACCCTTTCCTTGCCTTGCCGTGCATTGCCTAGCCGTGCGTTGTCGTGCCTTAGCCTTGTTTCCACTTGCCTGGCGTGCCTTTTGTTACACTTCCCTTGCCTGGCTTTTCCTTGCCTTCCTTTCCTTCCGTTACTCTTTCCTTGCCTTTCCGTGCATTGCCTAGCCTTGCATTGTCGTGCGTTATCCTTGCCTCACCTGACCGTGCCGTCCCCTGCGTTACCCTTTCCTTGCCTTGCCGTGCATTGCCTAGCCCGGCTTTGTCGTGCCTTAGCCTTGTTTCCCCTTGCCGTGCCGTTCCTTCCGTTACCCTTGCCTTCCCTTGCTTTCCCTTGCCTTCCTTGCGTTCCGTTATTCTTTGCTTGCTTTCCGTGCATTGCCTAGCCTTGCGTTGTCATGCCTTAGCCTTGCCTCGCCTGACCTTGCTTTCCCATGCGTTACCCTTTCCTTGCCTTGCCGTGCATTGCCTAGCGTGCGTTGTCGTGCCTTAGCCTTGTTTCCCCTTGCCGTGCCGTTCCTTCCGTTACCATTGCCTTTCCTTGCTTTCCCTTGCCTTCCTTACCTTCCGTTACTCTTTCCTTGCCTTGCCGTGCACTGCCTAGCCTTGCGTTGTCGTGCATTAGCCTTGCCTCACCTGACCGTGCCTTCCCTTGCGTTACCCTTTCTTTCCTTGCCATGCATTGCCTAGCCCTGCGTTGTCGTGCCTTAGCCTTGTTACGCTGTGCCGTGCCCGTCCTTCCGTTACCCTTGCTTCCCTTGCTTTCCCTTGCCTTCCTTGCGTTCCGTTACTCTTTGCATGCCTTCCGTGCATTGCCTAGCCTTGCGTTGTCGTGCCTTAGCCATGCCTCGCCTGACCGAGCTTTCCCATGCGTTACCCTTTCCTTGCCTTGCCGTGCATTGCCTAGCGTGCGTTGTCGTGCCTTAGCCTTTTTTCCCCTTGCCGTGCCATTCCTTCCGTTACCCTTACCTTTTCTTGCTTTCCCTTGCCTTGCTTACCTTCCTTTACTCTTTGCTTGCATTCCCTGCATTGCCTAGCCTGCGTTGCCGTGCCTTGACCTTATCTCGCCTGACCGTGCCTTCCTTTGCTTTAAGCTTTCCTTGCATTGTCGTGCATTGCCTAGCCTTGCGTTGTCGTGCATTAGCCTTGCCTAGCCTCACCGTGCCTTGCCTTGCGTTACTCTTTCCTTGCCTTGCCGTGCATTGCCCAGCCTTGCATTTTCGTGCCTTATCCTTGCCTCAGCTGACCGTGCCTTCCCTTGCCTTACCCTTTCCTTGCCTTGCCGTGCATTGCCTAGCCCTGCGTTGTCGTGCCTTAGCCTTGTTACCCCTTGCCGTGCCGTTCCTTCCGTTACCCTTGCTTTCCTTGCTTTCCCTTGGCTTCCTTGCGTTCCGTTACTCTTTGCTTGCTTTCCGTGCTTTGCCTAGCCTTGCGTTGTCGTGCCTTAGCCTTGCCTCGCCTGACCGTGCATTCCGTTGCGTTACCCTTTCCTTGCCTTGCCGTGCATTGCCTAGCCGTGCGTTGTCGTGCCTTAGCCTTGTTTCCCCTTGCCGTGCCGTTCCTTCCGTTACACTTGCCTTTCTTTGATTTCCCTTGCCTTCCTTACCTTCCGTTACTCTTTGCTTGCCTTCCGTGCATTGCATAGCCTTGCGTTGTCGGGCCTTAGCCTTGCCTCGCCTGACCGTGCTTTCCCATGCGTTACCCTTTCCTTGCCTTGCCGTGCATTGCCTAGCCTGCGTTGTCGTGCCTTAGCCTTGTTTCCCCTTGCCGTGCCGTTCCTTCCGTTACCCTTGCCTTTCATTGCTTTTCCTTGCCTTGCTTACCTTCCGTTAATCTTTGCTTCCCTTCCCTGCATTGCCTAGCCTTCCGTTGTCGTGCCTTAGCCTTATCTCGCCTGACCGTGCCTTCCTTTGCTTTAAGCTTTCCTTGCATTGCCGTGAATTGCCTAGCCGTGCGTTGTCGTGCCTTAGCCTTTTTTCACCTTGCCATAGCCTTGCTTGCGTTGCATTGCTTTGCCTTGCATTCCTTGCCTTCCCTTACTCTTTGTTTGCCTTCGGTGCATTGCCTAGCCTTGCGTTGTCGTGCATTAGCCTTGCCTAGCCTCACCGTGCCTTGCCTTGCGTTACTCTTTCCTTGCCTTGCCGTGCATTGCCTAGCGTGCGTTGCCTTGCCTTAGCCTTGTTTCCCCTTGCCGTGCCGTTCCTTCCGTTACACTTGCCTTTCCTTGCTTTCCCTTGCCTTCCTTACCTTCCGTTACTCTTTGCTTGCCTTCCGTGCATTGCTAGCCTTGCGTTGTCGTGCCTTAGCCTTGCCTCGCCTGAACGTGCTTTCGCATGCGTTACCCTTTCCTTGCCGTGCCGTGCATTGCCTAGCCTTGCGTTGTCGTGCATTAGCCTTGCCTAGCCTCACCGTGCTTTTCCATGCGTTACACTTTCCTTGCCTGGCCGTGCATTGCCTAGCCCTGCGTTGTCGTGCCTTAGCCTTGTTACCCCATGCCGTGCCGTTCCTTCCGTTACCCTTGCCTTCCCTTGCTTTCCCTTGCCTTCCTTGGGTTCCGTTACTCTTTGCTTGTGTTCCGTGCATTGCCTAGCCTTGCGTTGTCGTGCCTTAGCCTTGCCTCGCCTGACCGTGCATTCCCTTGCGTTACCCTTTCCTTGCCTTGCCGTGCATTGCCTAGCCGTGCGTTGTCGTGCCTTAGTCTTGTTTCCCCTTGCCGTGCCGTTCCTTCCGTTACACTTGCCTTTCTTTGCGTTCCCTTGCCTTCCTTAACTTCCGTTACTCTTTGCTTGTCTTCCGTGCATTGCCTAGCCTTGCGTTGTCGGGCCTTAGCCTTGCCTCGCCTGACTGTGCTTTCCCATGCGTTACCCTTTCCTTGCCTTGCCGTGCATTGCCTAGCCTGCGTTGTCGTGCCTTAGCCTTGTTTCCCCTTGCCGTGCCGTTCCTTCCGTTACCCTTGCCTTTCATTGCTTTTCCTTGCCTTGCTTACCTTCCGTTACTCTTTGCTTCCCTTCCCTGCATTGCCTAGCCTTGCGTTGTCGTGCCTTAGCATTATCTCGCCTGACCGTGCCTTCCTTTGCTTTAAGCTTTCCTTGCATTGTCGTGCATTGCCTGGCCTTGCGTTGTCGTGCATTAGCCTTGCGTAGCCTCACCGTGCCTTGCATTGCGTTACCCTTTCCTCGCCTTGCCGTGCATTGCCTAGGCGTGCGTTGTCGTGCCTTAGCCTTTTTTCACCTTGCCATAGCCTTGCTTGCGTTGCATTGCTTTGCCTTGTATTCCTTGCCTTCCCTTACTCTTTGTTTGCCTTCGGTGCATTGCCTAGCCTTGCGTTGTCGTGCATTAGCCTTGCCTAGCCTCACCGTGCCTTGCCTTGCGTTACACTTTCCTTGCCTTGCCGTGCATTGCCTAGCCGTGCGTTGTCGTGCCTTAGCCTTGTTTCCCCTTGCCGTGGCGTGCCTTTTGTTACACTTCCCTTGGCTGGCTTTGCCTTGCCTTCCTTTCCATCCGTTACTCTTTCCTTGCCTTGCCGTGCATTGCCAAGCCTTGCATTGTCGTGCCTTATCCTTGCCTCACCTGACCGTGCCTTCCCCTGCGTTGCCCTTTCCTTGCCTTGCCGTGCATTGCCTAGCCCTGCGTTGTCGTGCCTTAGCCTTGTTACCCCTTGCCGTGTCGTTCCTTCCGTTACCCTTGCCTTCACTTGCTTTCCCTTGCCTTCCTTGCGTTCCGTTACTCTTTCCTTGCTTTCCGTGCATTGCCTAGCCTTGCGTTGTCATGCCTTAGCCTTGCCTCGCCTGACCGTGCTTTCCCATGCGTTACCCTTTCCTTGCCTTGCCGTGCATTGCCTAGCGTCCGTTGTCGTGCCTTAGCCTTGTTTCCCCTTGCCGTGCCGTTCCTTCCGTTACACTTGCCTTTCCTTGCTTTCCCTTGCCTTTCTTACCTTCCGTTACTCTTTGCTTGCCTTCCGTGCATTGCTAGCCTTGCATTGTCGTGCCTTAGCCTTGCCTCCCCTGAACGTGCTTTCCCATGCGTTACCCTTTCCTTGCCTTGCCGTGCATTGCCTAGCGTGCGTTGCCGTGCCTTAGCCTTGTTTCCCCTTGCCGTGCCGTTCCTTCCGTTACCCTTGCCTTTCCTTGCTTTTCCTTGCCTTGCTTACCTTCCGTTACTCTTTGCTTCCCTTCCCTGCATTGCCTAGCCTTGCGTTGTCGTGCCTTAGCCTTATCTCGCCTGACTGTGCCTTCCTTTGCTTTAAGCTTTCCTTGCATTGTCGTGCATTGCCTAGCTTTGCGTTGTCGTGCATTAGACTTGCCTAGCCTCACCGTGCCTTGCCTTGCGTTACCCTTTCCTTGCCTTGCCGTGCATTGCCTAGCCGCGCGTTGTCGTGCCTTAGCCTTGTTACCCCTTGCCGTGGCGTGCCTTTTGTTACACTTGCCTTGCCTGGCTTTGCCTTGCCTTCCTTTCCTTCCGTTACTCTTTCCTTGCCTTGCCGTGCATTGCCTAGCCTTGCATTGACGTGCCTTATCCTTGCATCACCTGACCGTGTCTTCCCCTGCGTTACCCTTTCCTTGCCTTGCCGTGCATTGCCTAGCCCTGCGTTGTCGTGCCTTAACCTTGTTACCCCTTGCCGTGCCGTTCCTTCCCATACCCTTGACTTCCCTTGCTTTCCCTTGTCTTCCTTGCTTTCCGTTACCCTTTGCTTGCTTTCCGTGCATTGCCTAGCCTTGCGTTGTCATGCCTTAGCCTTGACTCGCCTGACCGTGCTTTCCCATGCGTTACCCTTTCCTTGCCTTGCCGTGCATTGCCTAGCGTGCGTTGTCGTGCCTTAGACTTGTTTCCCCTTGCCGTGCCGTTCCTTCCGTTACCATTGCCTTTCCTTGCTTTCCCTTGCCTTCCTTACCTTCCGTTACTCTTTGCTTGCTTTCCCTGCATTGCCTAGCCTTGTGTTGTCGTGTCTTAGCCTTATCTCCCCTGACCGTGCCTTCCTTTGCTTTAAGCTTCCCTTGCATTGTCGTGCAATGCCTAGCCTTGCGTTGTCGTGCATTAGCCTTGCTTGGCCTCACCGTGCCTTGCCTTGCGTTACTCTTTCCTTGCCTTGCCGTGCATTGCCTAGCCTTGCATTTTCGTGCCTTATCCTTGCCTCACCTGACCGTGCCTTGTCTTGCGTTACCCTTTCCTTTCCCTGCCGTGCATTGCCTAGCCCTGCGTTGTCGTGCCTTAGCCTTGTTACCCCTTGCCGTGCCGTTCCTTCCGTTACCCTTGCCTTCCCTTGCTTTCCCTTGCCTTCCTTGCGTTCCGTCAATCTTTGCTTGCTTTCCGTGCATTGCCTAGCCTTGCGTTGTCATGCCTTAGCCTTGCCTCGCCTGACCTTGCTTTCCCTTGCGTTACCCTTTCCTTGACTTGCCGTGCATTGCCTAGCCCTGCGTTGTCGTGCCTTAGCCTTGTTACCCTGTGCCGTGCCCGTCCTTCCGTTACCCTTGCTTCCCTTGCTTTCCCTTGCCTTCCTTGCGTTCCGTTACTCTTTGCTTGCCTTCCGTGTATTGCCTAGCCTTGCGTTGTCGTGCCTTAGCCTTGCCTCGCCTGACCGAGCTTTCCCATGCGTTACCCTTTCCATTCCTTGCCGTGCATTGCCTAGCGTGCGTTGTCGTGCCTTAGACTTGTTTCCCCTTGCCGTGCCGTTCCTTCCGTTACCATTGCCTTTCCTTGCTTTCCCTTGCCTTCCTTACCTTCCGTTACTCTTTGCTTGCTTTCCCTGCATTGCCTAGCCTTGCGTTGTCGTGCCTTAGCCTTATCTCCCCTGACCATGCCTTCCTTTGCTTTAAGGTTTCCTTGCATTGTCGTGCATTGCCTAGCCTTGCGTTGTCGTGCATTAGCCTTGCCTAGCCTCACCGTGCCTTGCCTTGCGTTACTCTTTCCTTGCCTTGCCGTGCATTGCCTAGCGTGCGTTGCCTTGCCTTAGCCTTGTTTCCCCTTGCCGTGCCGTTCCTTCCGTTACACTTGCCTTTCCTTGCTTTCCCTTGCCTTCCTTACCTTCCGTTACTCTTTGCTTGCCTTCCGTGCATTGCTAGCCTTGCGTTGTCGTGCCTTAGCCTTGCCTCGCCTGAACGTGCTTTCGCATGCGTTACCCTTTCCTTGCCGTGCCGTGCATTGCCTAGCCTGCGTTGCCGTGCCTTAGCCTTGTTTCCCCTTCCCGTGCCGTTCCTTCCGTTACCCTTGCCTTTCCTTGCTTTTCCTTGCCTTGCTTACCTTCCGTTACTCTTTTCTTCCCTTCCCTGCATTGCCTAGCCTTGCGTTGTCGTGCCTTAGCCTTATCTCGCCTGACCGTTACTCTTTTGCCTTCCTTTGCTTTAAGCTTTCCTTGCATTGTCGTGCATTGCCTAGCCTTGCGTTGTCGTGCATTAGCCTTGCCTAGCCTCACCGTGCCTTGCCTTGCGTTACCCCTTCCTCGCCTTGCCGTGCATTGCCTAGCCGTGCGTTGTCGTGCCTTAGCCTTTTTTCACCTTGCCATAGCCTTGCTTGCGTTGCATTGCTTTGCCTTGCATTCCTTGCCTTCCCTTACTCTTTGTTTGCCTTCGGTGCATTGCCTAGCCTTGCGTTGTCGTGCATTAGCCTTGCCTAGCCTCACCGTGCCTTGCCTTGCGTTACCCTTTCCTTGCCTTGCCGTGCATTGCCTAGCCGTGCGTTGTCGTGCCTTAGCCTTGTCGTGCCTTAGCCTTGTTTCCCCTTGCCGTGGCGTGCCTTTTGTTACACTTGCCTTGCCTGGCTTTGCCTTGCCTTCCTTTCCTTCCGTTACTCTTTCCTTGCCTTGCCGTGCATTGCCTAGCCTTGCGTTGTTGTGCCTTAGCCTTGCCTCGCCTGAACGTGCTTTCCCATGCGTTACCCTTTCCTTGACTTGCCGTGCATTGCCTAGCCTGCGTTGCCGTGCCTTAGCCTTGTTTCCCCTTGCCGTGCCGTTCCTTCCGTTACCCTTGCCTTTCCTTGCTTTTCCTTGCCTTGCTTACCTTCCGTTACTCTTTGCTTGCCTTCCCTGAATTGCCTAGCCTTGCGTTGTCGTGCCTTAGCCTTATCTCGCCTGACCTTGCCTTCCTTTGCTTTAAGCTTTCCTTGCATTGTCGTGCATTGCCTAGCCTTGCGTTTTCGTGCATTAGCCTTGCCTAGCCTCACCGTGCCTTGCCTTGCGTTACCCTTTGCTTGCCTTGCCGTGCATTGCCCAGCCGTGCGTTGGCGTGCCTTACCCTTGTTTCCCCTTGCCGTGCCGTTCCTTCCGTTACCCTTGCCTTTCCTTGCTTTTCCTTGCCTTGCTTACCTTCCGTTACTCTTTGCTTGCCTTCTCTGCATTGCCTAGCCTTGCGTTGTCGTGCCTTAGCCTTATCTCGCTTGACCGTGCCTTCCTTTGCTTTAAGCTTTCCTTTCATTGTCGTGCATTCCCTAGCCTTGCGTTGTCGTGCATTAGCCTTGCCTAGCCTCACCGTGCCTTCCCTTGCGTTACCCTTTCCTTGCCTTGCCGTGCATTGCCTAGCCGTGCGTTGTCGTGCCTTAGCCTTGTTTCCCCTTGCCGTGGCGTGCCTTTTGTTACACTTGCCTTGCCTGGCTTTGCCTTGCCTTCCTTTCCTTCCGTTACTCTTTCCTTGCCTTGCCGTGCATTGCCTAGCCTTGCATTTTCGTGCCTTATCCTTGCCTCACCTGACCGTGCCTTCCCTTGCGTTACCCTTTCCTTGCCTTGCCGTCCATTGCCTAGCCCTGCGTTGTCGTGCCTTAGCCTTGTTACCCCTTGCCGTGCCGTTCCTTCCGTTACCTTTGCCTTTCCTTGCTTTCCCTTGCCTTCCTTACCTTCCGTTACTCTTTCCTTGCCTTGCCGTGCACTGCCTAGCCTTGCGTTGTCGTGCATTAGCCTTGCCTCACCCGACCGTGCCTTCCCTTGCGTTACCCTTTCCTTGCCTTGCCGTGCATTGCCTAGCCCTGCGTTGTCGTGCCTTAGCCTTGTTACCCCTTGCCGTGCCGTTCCTTCCGTTACCCTTGCCTTCACTTGCTTTCCCTTACCTTCCTTGCGTTCCGTTACTCTTTCCTTGCTTTCCGTGCATTGCCTAGCCTTGCGTTGTCATGCCTTAGCCTTGCCTCGCCTGACCGTGCTTTCCCATGCGTTACCCTTTCCTTGCCTTGCCGTGCATTGCCTAGCGTCCGTTGTCGTGCCTTAGCCTTGTTTCCCCTTGCCGTGCCGTTCCTTCCGTTACACTTGCCTTTCCTTGCTTTCCCTTGCCTTCCTTACCTTCCGTTACTCTTTGCTTGCCTTCCGTGCATTGCTAGCCTTGCGTTGTCGTGCCTTAGCCTTGCCTAGCCTCACCGTGCTTTTCCATGCGTTACCCTTTCCTTCCCTGGCCGTGCATTGCCTAGCCATGCGTTGTCGTGCCTTAGCCTTGATACCCCATGCCGTGCCGTTCCTTCCGTTACCCTTGCCTTCCCTTGCTTTCCCTTGCTTCCTTGCGTTCCGTTACTCTTTGCTTGCCTTCCGTGCATTGCCTAGCCTTGCGTTCTCGTGCCTTAGCCTTGCCTCGCCTGACCGAGCTTTCCCATGCGTTACCCTTTCCTTGCCTTGCCGTGCATTGCCTAGCGTGCGTTGTCGTGCCTTAGCCTTTTTTCCCCTTGCCGTGCCATTCCTTCCGTTACCCTTGCCTTTTCTTGCTTTCCCTTGCCTTGCTTACCTTCCTTTACTCTTTGCTTGCATTCCCTGCATTGCCTAGCCTGCGTTGCCGTGCCTTAACCTTATCTCGCCTGACCGTGCCTTCCTTTGCTTTAAGCTTTCCTTGCATTGTCGTGCATTGCCTAGCCTTGCGTTGTCGTGCATTAGCCTTGCCTAGCCTCACCGTGCCTTGCCTTGCGTTACTCTTTCGTTGCCTTGCCGTGCATTGCCCAGCCTTGCATTTTCTTGCCTTATCCTTGCCTCAGCTGACCGTGCCTTCCCTTGCCTTACCCTTTCCTTGCCTTGCCGGGCATTGCCTAGCCCTGCGTTGTCGTGCCTTAGCCTTGTTACCCCTTGCCGTGCCGTTCCTTCCGTTACCCTTGCTTTCCTTGCTTTCCCTTGGCTTCCTTACCTTCCGTTACTCTTTGCTTGCCTTCCGTGCATTGCTAGCCTTGCGTTGTCGTGCCTTAGCCTTGCCTCGCCTGAACGTGCTTTCGCATGCGTTACCCTTTCCTTGCCGTGCCGTGCATTGCCTAGCCTGCGTTGCCGTGCCTTAGCCTTGTTTCCCCTTGCCGTGCCGTTCCTTCCGTTACCCTTGCCTTTCCTTGCTTTTCCTTGCCTTGCTTACCTTCCGTTACTCTTTTCTTCCCTTCCCTGCATTGCCTAGCCTTGCGTTGTCGTGCCTTAGCCTTATCTCGCCTGACCGTGCCTTCCTTTGCTTCAAGCTTTCCTTGCATTGTCGTGCATTGCCTAGCCTTGCGTTGTCGTGCATTAGCCTTGCCTTGCCTCACCGTGCTTTTCCATGCGTTACACTTTCCTTGCCTGGCCGTGCATTGCCTAGCCCTGCGTTGTCGTGCCTTAGCCTTGTTAACCCATGCCGTGCCGTTCCTTCCGTTACCCTTGCCTTCCCTTCCTTTCCCTTGCCTTCCTTGCGTTCCGTTACTCTTTGCTTGCGTTCCGTGCATTGCCTAGCCTTGCGTTGTCGTGCCTTAGCCTTCCCTCGCCTGACCGTGCATTCCCTTGCGTTACCCTTTCCTTGCCTTGCCGTGCATTGCCTAGCCGTGCGTTGTCGTGCCTTAGCCTTGTTTCCCTTTGCCGTGCCGTTCCTTCCGTTACACTTGCCTTTCTTTGCGTTCCCTTGCCTTCCTTACCTTCCGTTACTCTTTGCTTGCCTTCCGTGCATTGCCTATCCTTGCGTTGTCGGGCCTTAGCCTTGCCTCGCCTGACCGTGCTTTCCCATGCGTTACCCTTTCCTTGCCTTGCCGTGCATTGCCTAGCCTGCGTTGTCGTGCCTTAGCCTTGTTTCCCCTTGCCGGGCCGTTCCTTCCGTTACCCTTGCCTTTCATTGCTTTTCCTTGCCTTGCTTACCTTCCGTTACTCTTTGCTTCCCTTCCCTGCATTGCCTAGCCTTGCGTTGTCGTGCCTTAGCCTTATCTCGCCTGACCGTGCCTTCCTTTGCTTTCAGCTTTCCTCGCCTTGCCGTGCATTGCCTAGCCGTGCGTTGTCGTGCCTTAGCCTTTTTTCACCTTGCCATAGCCTTGCTTGCGTTGCATTGCTTTGCCTTGCATTCCTTGCCTTCCCTTACTCTTTGTTTGCCTTCGGTGCATTGCCTAGCCTTGTGTTGTCGTGCATTAGCCTTGCCTAGCCTCACCGTGCCTTGCCTTGCGTTACCCTTTCCTTGCCTTGCCGTGCATTGCCTAGCCGTGCGTTGTCGTGCCTTAGCCTTGTTTCCCCTTGCCGTGGCGTGCCTTTTGTTACACTTGCCTTGCCTGGCTTTGCCTTGCCTTCCTTTCCTTCCGTTACTCTTTCCTTCCCTTGCCGTGCATTGCCTAGCGTTGCATTTTCGTGCCTTATCCTTGCCTCACCTGACCGTGCCTTCCCTTGCGTTACCCTTTCCTTGCCTTGCCGTGCATTGCATAGCCCTGTGTTGTCGTGCCTTAGCCTTGTTACCCCTTGCCGTGCCGTTCCTTCCGTTACCCTTGCCTTCACTTGCTTTCCCTTACCTTCCTTGCGTTCCGTTACTCTTTCCTTGCTTTCCGTGCATTGCCTAGCCTTGCGTTGTCATGCCTTAGCCTTGCCTCGCCTGACCGTGCTTTCCCATGCGTTACCCTTTACTTGCCTTGCCGTGCATTGCCTAGCGTCCGTTGTCGTGCCTTAGCCTTGTTTCCCCTTGCCGTGCCGTTCCTTCCGTTACATTTGCCTTTCCTTGCTTTCCCTTGCCTTCCTTACCTTCCGTTACTCTTTGCTTGCCTTCCGTGCATTGCTAGCCTTGCGTTGTCGTGCCTTAGCCTTGCCTCGCCTGAACGTGCTTTCCCATGCGTTACCCTTTCCATGCCTTGCCGTGCATTGCCTAGCGTGCGTTGTCGTGCCTTAGACTTGTTTCCCCTTGCCGTGCCGTTCCTTCCGTTACCATTGCCTTTCCTTGCTTTCCCTTGCCTTCCTTACCTTCCGTTACTCTTTGCTTGCTTTCCCTGCATTGCCTAGCCTTGTGTTGTCGTGTCTTAGCCTTATCTCCCCTGACCATGCCTTCCTTTGCTTTAAGCTTTCCTTGCATTGTCGTGCATTGCCTAGCCTTGCGTTGTCGTGAATTAGCCTTGCCTAGCCTCACCGTGCCTTGCCTTGCGTTACTCTTTCCTTGCCTTGCCGTGCATTGCCTAGCGTGCGTTGCCTTGCCTTAGCCTTGTTTCCCCTTGCCGTGCCGTTCCTTCCGTTACACTTGCCTTTCCTTGCTTTCCCTTGCCTTCCTTACCTTCCGTTACTCTTTGCTTGCCTTCCGTGCATTGCTAGCCTTGCGTTGTCGTGCCTTAGCCTTGCCTCGCCTGAACGTGCTTTCGCATGCGTTACCCTTTCCTTGCCGTGCCGTGCATTGCCTAGCCTACGTTGCCGTGCCTTAGCCTTGTTTCCCCTTGCCGTGCCGTTCCTTACGTTACCCTTGCCTTTCCTTGCTTTTCCTTGCCTTGCTTACCTTCCGTTACTCTTTTCTTCCCTTCCCTGCATTGCCTAGCCTTGCGTTGTCGTGCCTTAGCCTTATCTCGCCTGACCGTGCCTTCCTTTGCTTCAAGCTTTCCTTGCATTGTCGTGCATTGCCTAGCCTTGCGTTGTCGTGCATTAGCCTTGCCTAGCCTCACCGTGCTTTTCCATGCGTTACACTTTCCTTGCCTGGCCGTGCATTGCCTAGCCCTGCGTTGTCGTGCCTTAGCCTTGTTACCCCAGGCCGTGCCGTTCCTTCCGTTACCCTTGCCTTCCCTTGCTTTCCCTTGCCTTCCTTGCGTTCCGTTACTCTTTGCTTGCGTTCCGTGCATTACCTAGCCTTGCGTTGTCGTGCCTTAGCCTTGCCTCGCCTGACCGTGCATTCCCTTGCGTTACCCTTTCCTTGCCTTGCCGTGCATTGCCTAGCCGTGCGTTGTCGTGCCTTAGCCTTGTTTCCCCTTGCCGTGCCGTTCCTTCCGTTACACTTGCCTTTCTTTGCGTTCCCTTGCCTTCCTTACCTTCCGTTACTCTTTGCTTGTCTTCCGTGCATTGCCTAGCCTTGCGTTGTCGGGCCTTAGCCTTGCCTCGCCTGACCGTGCTTTCCCATGCGTTACCCTTTCCTTGCCTTGCCGTGCATTGCCTAGCCTGCGTTGTCGTGCCTTAGCCTTGTTTCCCCTTGCCGTGCCGTTCCTTCCGTTACCCTTGCCTTTCATTGCTTTTCCTTGCCTTGCTTACCTTCCGTTACTCTTTGCTTCCCTTCCCTGCATTGCCTAGCCTTGCGTTGTCGTGCCTTAGCATTATCTCGCCTGACCGTGCCTTCCTTTGCTTTAAGCTTTCCTTGCATTTTCGTGCATTGCCTGGCCTTGCGTTGTCGTGCATTAGCCTTGCGTAGCCTCACCGTGCCTTGCCTTGCGTTACCCTTTCCTCGCCTTGCCGTGCATTGCCTAGGCGTGCGTTGTCGTGCCTTAGCCTTTTTTCACCTTGCCATAGCCTTGCTTGCGTTGCATTGCTTTGCCTTGCATTCCTTGCCTTCCCTTACTCTTTGTTTGCCTTCGGTGCATTGCCTAGCCTTGCGTTGTCGTGCATTAGCCTTGCCTAGCCTCACCGTGCCTTGCCTTGCGTTACACTTTCCTTGCCTTGCCGTGCATTGCCTAGCCGTGCGTTGTCGTGCCTTAGCCTTGTTTCCCCTTGCCGTGGCGTGCCTTTTGTTACACTTCCCTTGGCTGGCTTTGCCTTGCCTTCCTTTCCTTCCGTTACTCTTTCCTTGCCTTGCCGTGCATTGCCAAGCCTTGCATTGTCGTGCCTTATCCTTGCCTCACCTGACCGTGCCTTCCCCTGCGTTGCCCTTTCCTTGCCTTGCCGTGCATTGCCTAGCCCTGCGTTGTCGTGCCTTAGCCTTGTTACCCCTTGCCGTGCCGTTCCTTCCGTTACCCTTGCCTTCACTTGCTTTCCCTTGCCTTCCTTGCGTTCCGTTACTCTTTCCTTGCTTTCCGTGCATTGCCTAGCCTTGCGTTGTCATGCCTTAGCCTTGCCTCGCCTGACCGTGCTTTCCCATGCGTTACCCTTTCCTTGCCTTGCCGTGCATTGCCTAGCGTCCGTTGTCGTGCCTTAGCCTTGTTTCCCCTTGCCGTGCCGTTCCTTCCGTTACACTTGCCTTTCCTTGCTTTCCCTTGCCTTTCTTACCTTCCGTTACTCTTTGCTTGCCTTCCGTGCATTGCTAGCCTTGCATTGTCGTGCCTTAGCCTTGCCTCCCCTGAACGTGCTTTCCCATGCGTTACCCTTTCCTTGCCTTGCCGTGCATTGCCTAGCCTGCGTTGCCGTGCCTTAGCCTTGTTTCCCCTTGCCGTGCCGTTCCTTCCGTTACCCTTGCCTTTCCTTGCTTTTCCTTGCCTTGCTTACCTTCCGTTACTCTTTGCTTCCCTTCCCTGCATTGCCTAGCCTTGCGTTGTCGTGCCTTAGCCTTATCTCGCCTGACCGTGCCTTCCTTTGCTTTAAGCTTTCCTTGCATTGTCGTGCATTGCCTAGCCTTGCGTTGTCGTGCATTAGACTTGCCTAGCCTCACCGTGCCTTGCCTTGCGTTACCCTTTCCTTGCCTTGCCGTGCATTGCCTAGCCGTGCGTTGTCGTGCCTTAGCCTTGTTTCCCCTTGCCGTGGCGTGCCTTTTGTTACACTTGCCTTGCCTGGCTTTGCCTTGCCTTCCTTTCCTTCCGTTACTCTTTCCTTGCCTTGCCGTGCATTGCCTAGCCTTGCATTGAAGTGCCTTATCCTTGCATCACCTGACCGTGCCTTCCCCTGCGTTACCCTTTCCTTGCCTTGCCGTGCATTGCCTAGCGTGCGTTGTCGTGCCTTAGACTTGTTACCCCTTGCCGTGCCGTTCCTTCCGTTACCCTTGACTTCCCTTGCTTTCCCTTGTCTTCCTTGCTTTCCGTTACCCTTTGCTTGCTTTCCGTGCATTGCCTAGCCTTGCGTTGTCATGCCTTAGCCTTGACTCGCCTGACCGTGCTTTCCCATGCGTTACCCTTTCCTTGCCTTGCCGTGCATTGCCTAGCGTGCGTTGTCGTGCCTTAGACTTGTTTCCCCTTGCCGTGCCGTTACTTCCGTTACCATTGCCTTTCCTTGCTTTCCCTTGCCTTCCTTACCTTCCGTTACTCTTTGCTTGCTTTCCCTGCATTGCCTAGCCTTGTGTTGTCGTGTCTTAGCCTTATCTCCCCTGACCGTGCCTTCCTTTGCTTTAAGCTTCCCTTACATTGTCGTGCATTGCCTAGCCTTGCGTTGTCGTGCATTAGCCTTGCTTGGGCTCACCGTGCCTTGCCTTGCGTTACTCTTTCCTTGCCTTGCCGTGCATTGCCTAGCCTTGCATTTTCGTGCCTTATCCTTGCCTCACCTGACCGTGCCTTCCCTTGCGTTACCCTTTCCTTTCCTTGCCGTGCATTGCCTAGCCCTGCGTTGTCGTGCCTTAGCCTTGTTACCCCTTGCCGTGCCGTTCCTTCCGTTACCCTTGCCTTCCCTTGCTTTCCCTTGCCTTCCTTGCGTTCCGTCAATCTTTGCTTGCTTTCCGTGCATTGCCTAGCCTTGCGTTGTCATGCCTTAGCCTTGCCTCGCCTGACCTTGCTTTCCCTTGCGTTACCCTTTCCTTGACTTGCCGTGCATTGCCTAGCCCTGCGTTGTCGTGCCTTAGCCTTGTTACCCTGTGCCGTGCCCGTCCTTCCGTTACCCTTGCTTCCCTTGCTTTCCCTTGCCTTCCTTGCGTTCCGTTACTCTTTGCTTGCCTTCCGTGTATTGCCTAGCCTTGCGTTGTCGTGCCTTAGCCTTGCCTCGCCTGACCGAGCTTTCCCATGCGTTACCCTTTCCATTCCTTGCCGTGCATTGCCTAGCGTGCGTTGTCGTGCCTTAGACTTGTTTCCCCTTGCCGTGCCGTTCCTTCCGTTACCATTGCCTTTCCTTGCTTTCCCTTGCCTTCCTTACCTTCCGTTACTCTTTGCTTGCTTTCCCTGCATTGCCTAGCCTTGTGTTGTCGTGTCTTAGCCTTATCTCCCCTGACCATGCCTTCCTTTGCTTTAAGGTTTCCTTGCATTGTCGTGCATTGCCTAGCCTTGCGTTGTCGTGAATTAGCCTTGCCCAGCCTCACCGTGCCTTGCCTTGCGTTACTCTTTCCTTGCCTTGCCGTGCATTGCCTAGCGTGCGTTGCCTTGCCTTAGCCTTGTTTCCCCTTGCCGTGCCGTTCCTTCCGTTA
Source organism: Macrotis lagotis (assembly GCF_037893015.1). Lineage (NCBI taxonomy): Eukaryota > Metazoa > Chordata > Mammalia > Peramelemorphia > Peramelidae > Macrotis > Macrotis lagotis. The sequence continues at coordinate 141,035 of NW_027422142.1, read as the reverse complement.
CACTTGCCTTTCCTTGCTTTCCCTTGCCTTCCTTACCTTCCGTTACTCTTTGCTTGCCTTCCGTGCATTGCTAGCCTTGCGTTGTCGTGCCTTAGCCTTGCCTCGCCTGAACGTGCTTTCGCATGCGTTACCCTTTCCTTGCCGTGCCGTGTGTTGCCTAGCCTGCGTTGCCGTGCCTTAGCCTTGTTTCCCCTTCCCGTGCCGTTCCTTCCATTACCCTTGCCTTTCCTTGCTTTTCCTTGCCTTGCTTACCTTCCGTTACTCTTTTCTTCCCTTCCCTGCATTGCCTAGCCTTGCGTTGTCGTGCCTTAGCCTTATCTCGCCTGACCGTGCCTTCCTTTGCTTTAAGCTTTCCTTGCATTGTCGTGCATTGCCTAGCCTTGCGTTGTCGTGCATTAGCCTTGCCTAGCCTCACCGTGCCTTGCCTTGCGTTACCCCTTCCTCGCCTTGCCGTGCATTGCCTAGCCGTGCGTTGTCGTGCCTTAGCCTTTTTTCACCTTGCCATAGCCTTGCTTGCGTTGCATTGCTTTGCCTTGCATTCCTTGCCTTCCCTTACTCTTTGTTTGCCTTCGGTGCATTGCCTAGCCTTGCGTTGTCGTGCATTAGCCTTGCCTAGCCTCACCGTGCCTTGCCTTGCGTTACCCTTTCCTTGCCTTGCCGTGCATTGCCTAGCCGTGCATTGTCGTGCCTTAGCCTTGTTTCCCCTTGCCGTGGCGTGCCTTTTGTTACACTTGCCTTGCCTGGCTTTGCCTTTCCTTCCTTTCCTTCCGTTACTCTTTCCTTGCCTTGCCGTGCATTGCCTAGCCTTGCGTTGTTGTGCCTTAGCCTTGCCTCGCCTGAACGTGCTTTCCCATGCGTTACCCTTTCCTTGACTTGCCGTGCATTGCCTAGCCTGCGTTGCCGTGCCTTAGCCTTGTTTCCCCTTGCCGTGCCGTTCCTTCCGTTACCCTTGCCTTTCCTTGCTTTTCCTTGCCTTGCTTACCTTCCGTTACTCTTTGCTTGCCTTCCCTGAATTGCCTAGCCTTGCGTTGTCGTGCCTTAGCCTTATCTCGCCTGACCTTGCCTTCCTTTGCTTTAAGCTTTCCTTGCATTGTCGTGCATTGCCTAGCCTTGCGTTTTCGTGCATTAGCCTTGCCTAGCCTCACCGTGCCTTGCCTTGCGTTACCCTTTGCTTGCCTTGCCGTGCATTGCCCAGCCGTGCGTTGGCGTGCCTTACCCTTGTTTCCCCTTGCCGTGCCGTTCCTTCCGTTACCCTTGCCTTTCCTTGCTTTTCCTTGCCTTGCTTACCTTCCGTTACTCTTTGCTTGCCTTCTCTGCATTGCCTAGCCTTGCGTTGTCGTGCCTTAGCCTTATCTCGCTTGACCGTGCCTTCCTTTGCTTTAAGCTTTCCTTTCATTGTCGTGCATTCCCTAGCCTTGCGTTGTCGTGCATTAGCCTTGCCTAGCCTCACCGTGCCTTCCCTTGCGTTACCCTTTCCTTGCCTTGCCGTGCATTGCCTAGCCGTGCGTTGTCGTGCCTTAGCCTTGTTTCCCCTTGCCGTGGCGTGCCTTTTGTTACACTTGCCTTGCCTGGCTTTGCCTTGCCTTCCTTTCCTTCCGTTACTCTTTCCTTGCCTTGCCGTGCATTGCCTAGCCTTGCATTTTCGTGCCTTATCCTTGCCTCACCTGACCGTGCCTTCCCTTGCGTTACCCTTTCCTTGCCTTGCCGTGCATTGCCTAGCCCTGCGTTGTCGTGCCTTAGCCTTGTTACCCCTTGCCGTGCCGTTCCTTCCGTTACCTTTGCCTTTCCTTGCTTTCCCTTGCCTTCCTTACCTTCCGTTACTCTTTCCTTGCCTTGCCGTGCACTGCCTAGCCTTGCGTTGTCGTGCATTAGCCTTGCCTCACCTGACCGTGCCTTCCCTTGCGTTACCCTTTCCTTGCCTTGCCGTGCATTGCCTAGCCCTGCGTTGTCGTGCCTTAGCCTTGTTACCCCTTGCCGTGCCGTTCCTTCCGTTACCCTTGCCTTCACTTGCTTTCCCTTACCTTCCTTGCGTTCCGTTACTCTTTACTTGCTTTCCGTGCATTGCCTAGCCTTGCGTTGTCATGCCTTAGCCTTGCCTCGCCTGACCGTGCTTTCCCATGCGTTACCCTTTCCTTGCCTTGCCGTGCATTGCCTAGCGTCCGTTGTCGTGCCTTAGCCTTGTTTCCCCTTGCCGTGCCGTTCCTTCCGTTACACTTGCCTTTCCTTGCTTTCCCTTGCCTTCCTTACCTTCCGTTACTCTTTGCTTGCCTTCCGTGCATTGCTAGCCTTGCGTTGTCGTGCCTTAGCCTTGCCTAGCCTCACCGTGCTTTTCCATGCGTTACCCTTTCCTTCCCTGGCCGTGCATTGCCTAGCCATGCGTTGTCGTGCCTTAGCCTTGATACCCCATGCCGTGCCGTTCCTTCCGTTACCCTTGCCTTCCCTTGCTTTCCCTTGCTTCCTTGCGTTCCGTTACTCTTTGCTTGCGTTCCGTGCATTGCCTAGCCTTGCGTTGTCGTGCCTTAGCCTTGCCTCGCCTGACCGTGCATTCCCTTGCGTTACCCATTCCTTGCCTTGCCGTGCATTGCCTAGCCGTGCGTTGTCGTGCCTTAGCCTTGTTTCCCCTTGCCGTGCCGTCCCTTCCGTTACCCTTGCCTTTCATTGCTTTTCCTTGCCTTGCTTACCTTCCGTTACTCTTTGCTTCCCTTCCCTGCATTGCCTAGCCTTGCGTTGTCGTGCCTTAGCCTTATCTCGCCTGACCGTGCCTTCCTTTGCTTTAAGCTTTCCTTGCATTGTCGTGCATTGCCTGGCCTTGCGTTGTCGTACATTAGCCTTGCCTAGCCTCACCGTGCCTTGCCTTGCGTTACCCTTTCCTCGCCTTGCCGTGCATTGCCTTGGCGTGCGTTGTCGTGCCTTAGCCTTTTTTCACCTTGCAATAGCCTTGCTTGCGTTGCATTGCTTTGCCTTGCATTCCTTGCCTTCCCTTACTCTTTGTTTGCCTTCGGTGCATTGCCTAGCCTTGCGTTGTCGTGCATTAGCCTTGCCTAGCCACACCGTGCCTTGCCTTGCGTTACCCTTTCCTTGCCTTGCCGTGCATTGCCTAGCCGTGCGTTGTCGTGCCTTAGCCTTGTTTCCACTTGCCTGGCGTGCCTTTTGTTACACTTCCCTTGCCTGGCTTTTCCTTGCCTTCCTTTCCTTCCGTTACTCTTTCCTTGCCTTTCCGTGCATTGCCTAGCCTTGCATTGTCGTGCGTTATCCTTGCCTCACCTGACCGTGCCGACCGTGCCTCCCCTGCGTTACCCTTTCCTTGCCTTGCCGTGCATTGCCTAGCCCGGCTTTGTCGTGCCTTAGCCTTGTTTCCCCTTGCCGTGCCGTTCCTTCCGTTACCCTTGCCTTCCCTTGCTTTCCCTTGCCTTCCTTGCGTTCCGTTATTCTTTGCTTGCTTTCCGTGCATTGCCTAGCCTTGCGTTGTCATGCCTTAGCCTTGCCTCGCCTGACCTTGCTTTCCCATGCGTTACCCTTTCCTTGCCTTGCCGTGCATTGCCTAGCGTGCGTTGTCGTGCCTTAGCCTTGTTTCCCCTTGCCGTGCCGTTCCTTCCGTTACCATTGCCTTTCCTTGCTTTCCCTTGCCTTCCTTACCTTCCGTTACTCTTTCCTTGCCTTGCCGTGCACTGCCTAGCCTTGCGTTGTCGTGCATTAGCCTTGCCTCACCTGACCGTGCCTTCCCTTGCGTTACCCTTTCTTTCCTTGCCATGCATTGCCTAGCCCTGCGTTGTCGTGCCTTAGCCTTGTTACGCTGTGCCGTGCCCGTCCTTCCGTTACCCTTGCTTCCCTTGCTTTCCCTTGCCTTCCTTGCGTTCCGTTACTCTTTGCATGCCTTCCGTGCATTGCCTAGCCTTGCGTTGTCGTGCCTTAGCCATGCCTCGCCTGACCGAGCTTTCCCATGCGTTACCCTTTCCTTGCCTTGCCGTGCATTGCCTAGCGTGCGTTGTCGTGCCTTAGCCTTTTTTCCCCTTGCCGTGCCATTCCTTCCGTTACCCTTACCTTTTCTTGCTTTCCCTTGCCTTGCTTACCTTCCTTTACTCTTTGCTTGCATTCCCTGCATTGCCTAGCCTGCGTTGCCGTGCCTTGACCTTATCTCGCCTGACCGTGCCTTCCTTTGCTTTAAGCTTTCCTTGCATTGTCGTGCATTGCCTAGCCTTGCGTTGTCGTGCATTAGCCTTGCCTAGCCTCACCGTGCCTTGCCTTGCGTTACTCTTTCCTTGCCTTGCCGTGCATTGCCTAGCCTGCGTTGTCGTGCCTTAGCCTTGTTTCCCCTTGCCGTGCCGTTCCTTCCGTTACACTTGCCTTTCCTTGATTTCCCTTGCCTTGCCTTACCTTCCGTTACTCTTTGCTTGCCTTCCGTGCATTGCATAGCCTTGCGTTGTCGGGCCTTAGCCTTGCCTTAGCCTTGACCGTGCTTTCCCATGCGTTACCCTTTCCTTGCCTTGCCGTGCATTGCCTAGCCTGCGTTGTCGTGCCTTAGCCTTGTTTCCCCTTGCCGTGCCGTTCCTTCCGTTACCCTTGCCTTTCATTGCTTTTCCTTGCCTTGCTTACCTTCCGTTAATCTTTGCTTCCCTTCCCTGCATTGCCTAGCCTTGCGTTGTCGTGCCTTAGCCTTATCTCGCCTGACCGTGCCTTCCTTTGCTTTAAGCTTTCCTCGCCTTGCCGTGCATTGCCTAGCCGTGCGTTGTCGTGCCTTAGCCTTTTTTCACCTTGCCATAGCCTTGCTTGCGTTGCATTGCTTTGCCTTGCATTCCTTGCCTTCCCTTACTCTTTGTTTGCCTTCGGTGCATTGCCTAGCCTTGCGTTGTCGTGCATTAGCCTTGCCTAGCCTCACCGTGCCTTGCCTTGCGTTACTCTTTCCTTGCCTTGCCGTGCATTGCCTAGCGTGCGTTGCCTTGCCTTAGCCTTGTTTCCCCTTGCCGTGCCGTTCCTTCCGTTACACTTGCCTTTCCTTGCTTTCCCTTGCCTTCCTTACCTTCCGTTACTCTTTGCTTGCCTTCCGTGCATTGCTAGCCTTGCGTTGTCGTGCCTTAGCCTTGCCTCGCCTGAACGTGCTTTCGCATGCGTTACCCTTTCCTTGCCGTGCCGTGCATTGCCTAGCCTTGCGTTGTCGTGCATTAGCCTTGCCTAGCCTCACCGTGCTTTTCCATGCGTTACACTTTCCTTGCCTGGCCGTGCATTGCCTAGCCCTGCGTTGTCGTGCCTTAGCCTTGTTACCCCATGCCGTGCCGTTCCTTCCGTTACCCTTGCCTTCCCTTGCTTTCCCTTGCCTTCCTTGGGTTCCGTTACTTTTTGCTTGTGTTCCGTGCATTGCCTAGCCTTGCGTTGTCGTGCCTTAGCCTTGCCTCGCCTGACCGTGCATTCCCTTGCGTTACCCTTTCCTTGCCTTGCCGTGCATTGCCTAGCCGTGCGTTGTCGTGCCTTAGCCTTGTTTCCCCTTGCCGTGCCGTTCCTTCCGTTACACTTGCCTTTCTTTGCGTTCCCTTGCCTTCCTTAACTTCCGTTACTCTTTGCTTGTCTTCCGTGCATTGCCTAGCCTTGCGTTGTCGGGCCTTAGCCTTGCCTCGCCTGACTGTGCTTTCCCATGCGTTACCCTTTCCTTGCCTTGCCGTGCATTGCCTAGCCTGCGTTGTCGTGCCTTAGCCTTGTTTCCCCTTGCCGTGCCGTTCCTTCCGTTACCCTTGCCTTTCATTGCTTTTCCTTGCCTTGCTTACCTTCCGTTACTCTTTGCTTCCCTTCCCTGCATTGCCTAGCCTTGCGTTGTCGTGCCTTAGCATTATCTCGCCTGACCGTGCCTTCCTTTGCTTTAAGCTTTCCTTGCATTGTCGTGCATTGCCTGGCCTTGCGTTGTCGTGCATTAGCCTTGCGTAGCCTCACCGTGCCTTGCATTGCGTTACCCTTTCCTCGCCTTGCCGTGCATTGCCTAGGCGTGCGTTGTCGTGCCTTAGCCTTTTTTCACCTTGCCATAGCCTTGCTTGCGTTGCATTGCTTTGCCTTGCATTCCTTGCCTTCCCTTACTCTTTGTTTGCCTTCGGTGCATTGCCTAGCCTTGCGTTGTCGTGCATTAGCCTTGCCTAGCCTCACCGTGCCTTGCCTTGCGTTACACTTTCCTTGCCTTGCCGTGCATTGCCTAGCCGTGCGTTGTCGTGCCTTAGCCTTGTTTCCCCTTGCCGTGGCGTGCCTTTTGTTACACTTCCCTTGGCTGGCTTTGCCTTGCCTTCCTTTCCATCCGTTACTCTTTCCTTGCCTTGCCGTGCATTGCCAAGCCTTGCATTGTCGTGCCTTATCCTTGCCTCACCTGACCGTGCCTTCCCCTGCGTTGCCCTTTCCTTGCCTTGCCGTGCATTGCCTAGCCCTGCGTTGTCGTGCCTTAGCCTTGTTACCCCTTGCCGTGTCGTTCCTTCCGTTACCCTTGCCTTCACTTGCTTTCCCTTGCCTTCCTTGCGTTCCGTTACTCTTTCCTTGCTTTCCGTGCATTGCCTAGCCTTGCGTTGTCATGCCTTAGCCTTGCCTCGCCTGACCGTGCTTTCCCATGCGTTACCCTTTCCTTGCCTTGCCGTGCATTGCCTAGCGTCCGTTGTCGTGCCTTAGCCTTGTTTCCCCTTGCCGTGCCGTTCCTTCCGTTACACTTGCCTTTCCTTGCTTTCCCTTACCTTTCTTACCTTCCGTTACTCTTTGCTTGCCTTCCGTGCATTGCTAGCCTTGCATTGTCGTGCCTTAGCCTTGCCTCCCCTGAACGTGCTTTCCCATGCGTTACCCTTTCCTTGCCTTGCCGTGCATTGCCTAGCGTGCGTTGCCGTGCCTTAGCCTTGTTTCCCCTTGCCGTGCCGTTCCTTCCGTTACCCTTGCCTTTCCTTGCTTTTCCTTGCCTTGCTTACCTTCCGTTACTCTTTGCTTCCCTTCCCTGCATTGCCTAGCCTTGCGTTGTCGTGCCTTAGCCTTATCTCGCCTGACCGTGCCTTCCTTTGCTTTAAGCTTTCCTTGCATTGTCGTGCATTGCCTAGCTTTGCGTTGTCGTGCATTAGACTTGCCTAGCCTCACCGTGCCTTGCCTTGCGTTACCCTTTCCTTGCCTTGCCGTGCATTGCCTAGCCGTGCGTTGTCGTGCCTTAGCCTTGTTTCCCCTTGCCGTGGCGTGCCTTTTGTTACACTTGCCTTGCCTGGCTTTGCCTTGCCTTCCTTTCCTTCCGTTACTCTTTCCTTGCCTTGCCGTGCATTGCCTAGCCTTGCATTGACGTGCCTTATCCTTGCATCACCTGACCGTGTCTTCCCCTGCGTTACCCTTTCCTTGCCTTGCCGTGCATTGCCTAGCCCTGCGTTGTCGTGCCTTAACCTTGTTACCCCTTGCCGTGCCGTTCCTTCCCATACCCTTGACTTCCCTTGCTTTCCCTTGTCTTCCTTGCTTTCCGTTACCCTTTGCTTGCTTTCCGTGCATTGCCTAGCCTTGCGTTGTCATGCCTTAGCCTTGACTCGCCTGACCGTGCTTTCCCATGCGTTACCCTTTCCTTGCCTTGCCGTGCATTGCCTAGCGTGCGTTGTCGTGCCTTAGACTTGTTTCCCCTTGCCGTGCCGTTCCTTCCGTTACCATTGCCTTTCCTTGCTTTCCCTTGCCTTCCTTACCTTCCGTTACTCTTTGCTTGCTTTCCCTGCATTGCCTAGCCTTGTGTTGTCGTGTCTTAGCCTTATCTCCCCTGACCGTGCCTTCCTTTGCTTTAAGCTTCCCTTGCATTGTCGTGCAATGCCTAGCCTTGCGTTGTCGTGCATTAGCCTTGCTTGGCCTCACCGTGCCTTGCCTTGCGTTACTCTTTCCTTGCCTTGCCGTGCATTGCCTAGCCTTGCATTTTCGTGCCTTATCCTTGCCTCACCTGACCGTGCCTTGTCTTGCGTTACCCTTTCCTTTCCTTGCCGTGCATTGCCTAGCCCTGCGTTGTCGTGCCTTAGCCTTGTTACCCCTTGCCGTGCCGTTCCTTCCGTTACCCTTGCCTTCCCTTGCTTTCCCTTGCCTTCCTTGCGTTCCGTCAATCTTTGCTTGCTTTCCGTGCATTGCCTAGCCTTGCGTTGTCATGCCTTAGCCTTGCCTCGCCTGACCTTGCTTTCCCTTGCGTTACCCTTTCCTTGACTTGCCGTGCATTGCCTAGCCCTGCGTTGTCGTGCCTTAGCCTTGTTACCCTGTGCCGTGCCCGTCCTTCCGTTACCCTTGCTTCCCTTGCTTTCCCTTGCCTTCCTTGCGTTCCGTTACTCTTTGCTTGCCTTCCGTGTATTGCCTAGCCTTGCGTTGTCGTGCCTTAGCCTTGCCTCGCCTGACCGAGCTTTCCCATGCGTTACCCTTTCCATTCCTTGCCGTGCATTGCCTAGCGTGCGTTGTCGTGCCTTAGACTTGTTTCCCCTTGCCGTGCCGTTCCTTCCGTTACCATTGCCTTTCCTTGCTTTCCCTTGCCTTCCTTACCTTCCGTTACTCTTTGCTTGCTTTCCCTGCATTGCCTAGCCTTGTGTTGTCGTGTCTTAGCCTTATCTCCCCTGACCATGCCTTCCTTTGCTTTAAGGTTTCCTTGCATTGTCGTGCATTGCCTAGCCTTGCGTTGTCGTGAATTAGCCTTGCCTAGCCTCACCGTGCCTTGCCTTGCGTTACTCTTTCCTTGCCTTGCCGTGCATTGCCTAGCGTGCGTTGCCTTGCCTTAGCCTTGTTTCCCCTTGCCGTGCCGTTCCTTCCGTTACACTTGCCTTTCCTTGCTTTCCCTTGCCTTCCTTACCTTCCGTTACTCTTTGCTTGCCTTCCGTGCATTGCTAGCCTTGCGTTGTCGTGCCTTAGCCTTGCCTCGCCTGAACGTGCTTTCGCATGCGTTACCCTTTCCTTGCCGTGCCGTGCATTGCCTAGCCTGCGTTGCCGTGCCTTAGCCTTGTTTCCCCTTCCCGTGCCGTTCCTTCCATTACCCTTGCCTTTCCTTGCTTTTCCTTGCCTTGCTTACCTTCCGTTACTCTTTTCTTCCCTTCCCTGCATTGCCTAGCCTTGCGTTGTCGTGCCTTAGCCTTATCTCGCCTGACCGTGCCTTCCTTTGCTTGAAGCTTTCCTTGCATTGTCGTGCATTGCCTAGCCTTGCGTTGTCGTGCATTAGCCTTGCCTAGCCTCACCGTGCCTTGCCTTGCGTTACCCCTTCCTCGCCTTGCCGTGCATTGCCTAGCCGTGCGTTGTCGTGCCTTAGCCTTTTTTCACCTTGCCATAGCCTTGCTTGCGTTGCATTGCTTTGCCTTGCATTCCTTGCCTTCCCTTACTCTTTGTTTGCCTTCGGTGCATTGCCTAGCCTTGCGTTGTCGTGCATTAGCCTTGCCTAGCCTCACCGTGCCTTGCCTTGCGTTACCCTTTCCTTGCCTTGCCGTGCATTGCCTAGCCGTGCGTTGTCGTGCCTTAGCCTTGTTTCCCCTTGCCGTGGCGTGCCTTTTGTTACACTTGCCTTGCCTGGCTTTGCCTTTCCTTCCTTTCCTTCCGTTACTCTTTCCTTGCCTTGCCGTGCATTGCCTAGCCTTGCGTTGTTGTGCCTTAGCCTTGCCTCGCCTGAACGTGCTTTCCCATGCGTTACCCTTTCCTTGACTTGCCGTGCATTGCCTAGCCTGCGTTGCCGTGCCTTAGCCTTGTTTCCCCTTGCCGTGCCGTTCCTTCCGTTACCCTTGCCTTTCCTTGCTTTTCCTTGCCTTGCTTACCTTCCGTTACTCTTTGCTTGCCTTCCCTGAATTGCCTAGCCTTGCGTTGTCGTGCCTTAGCCTTATCTCGCCTGACCTTGCCTTCCTTTGCTTTAAGCTTTCCTTGCATTGTCGTGCATTGCCTAGCCTTGCGTTTTCGTGCATTAGCCTTGCCTAGCCTCACCGTGCCTTGCCTTGCGTTACCCTTTGCTTGCCTTGCCGTGCATTGCCCAGCCGTGCGTTGGCGTGCCTTACCCTTGTTTCACCTTGCCGTGCCGTTCCTTCCGTTACCCTTGCCTTTCCTTGCTTTTCCTTGCCTTGCTTACCTTCCGTTACTCTTTGCTTGCCTTCCCTGCATTGCCTAGCCTTGCGTTGTCGTGCCTTAGCCTTATCTCACTTGACCGTGCCTTCCTTTGCTTTAAGCTTTCCTTTCATTGTCGTGCATTCCCTAGCCTTGCGTTGTCGTGCATTAGCCTTGCCTAGCCTCACCGTGCCTTGCCTTGCGTTACCCTTTCCTTGCCTTGCCGTGCATTGCCTAGCCGTGCGTTGTCGTGCCTTAGCCTTGTTTCCCCTTCCCGTGGCGTGCCTTTTGTTACACTTGCCTTGCCTGGCTTTGCCTTGCCTTCCTTTCCTTCCGTTACTCTTTCCTTGCCTTGCCGTGCATTGCCTAGCCTTGCATTTTCGTGCCTTATCCTTGCCTCACCTGACCGTGCCTTCCCTTGCGTTACCCTTTCCTTGCCTTGCCGTGCATTGCCTAGCCCTGCGTTGTCGTGCCTTAGCCTTGTTACCCCTTGCCGTGCCGTTCCTTCCGTTACCTTTGCCTTTCCTTGCTTTCCCTTGCCTTCCTTACCTTCCGTTACTCTTTCCTTGCCTTGCCGTGCACTGCCTAGCCTTGCGTTGTCGTGCATTAGCCTTGCCTCACCTGACCGTGCCTTCCCTTGCGTTACCCTTTCCTTGCCTTGCCGTGCATTGCCTAGCCCTGCGTTGTCGTGCCTTAGCCTTGTTACCCCTTGCCGTGCCGTTCCTTCCGTTACCCTTGCCTTCACTTGCTTTCCCTTGCCTTCCTTGCGTTCCGTTACTCTTTCCTTGCTTTCCGTGCATTGCCGAGCCTTGCGTTGTCATGCCTTAGCCTTGCCTCGCCTGACCGTGCTTTCCCATGCGTTACCCTTTCCTTGCCTTGCCGTGCATTGCCTAGCGTCCGTTGTCGTGCCTTAGCCTTGTTTCCCCTTGCCGTGCCGTTCCTTCCGTTACACTTGACTTTCCTTGCTTTCCCTTGCCTTCCTTACCTTCCGTTACTCTTTGCTTGCCTTCCGTGCATTGCTAGCCTTGCGTTGTCGTGCCTTAGCCTTGCCTAGCCTCACCGTGCTTTTCCATGCGTTACCCTTTCCTTCCCTGGCCGTGCATTGCCTAGCCATGCGTTGTCGTGCCTTAGCCTTGATACCCCATGCCGTGCCGTTCCTTCCGTTACCCTTGCCTTCCCTTGCTTTCCCTTGCTTCCTTGCGTTCCGTTACTCTTTGCTTGCGTTCCGTGCATTGCCTAGCCTTGCGTTGTCGTGCCTTAGCCTTGCCTCGCCTGACCGTGCATTCCCTTGCGTTACCCTTTCCTTGCCTTGCCGTGCATTGCCTAGCCGTGCGTTGTCGTGCCTTAGCCTTGTTTCCCCTTGCCGTGCCGTCCCTTCCGTTACCCTTGCCTTTCATTGCTTTTCCTTGCCTTGCTTACCTTCCGTTACTCTTTGCTTCCCTTCCCTGCATTGCCTAGCCTTGCGTTGTCGTGCCTTAGCCTTATCTCGCCTGACCGTGCCTTCCTTTCCTTTAAGCTTTCCTTGCATTGTCGTGCATTGCCTAGCCTTGCGTTGTCGTGCATTAGACTTGCCTAGCCTCAACGTGCCTTGCCTTGCGTTACCCTTTCCTTGCCTTGCCGTGCATTGCCTAGCAGTGCGTTGTCGTGCCTTAGCCTTGTTTCCCCTTGCCGTGGCGTGCCTTTTGTTACACTTGCCTTGCCTGGCTTTGCCTTGCCTTCCTTTCCTTCCGTTACTCTTTCCTTGCCTTGCCGTGCATTGCCTAGCCTTGCATTGTCGTGCCTTATCCTTGCATCACCTGACCGTGCCTTCCCCTGCGTTACCCTTTCCTTGCCTTGCCGTGCATTGCCTAGCCCTGCGTTGTCGTGCCTTAGCCTTGTTACCCCTTGCCGTGCCGTTCCTTCCGTTACCCTTGCCTTCCCTTGCTTTCCCTTGCCTTCCTTGCGTTCCGTTACCCTTTGCTTGCTTTCCGTGCATTGCCTAGCCTTGCGTTGTCGTGCCTTAGCCTTGCCTCGCCTGAACGTGCTTTCCCAAGCGTTACCCTTTCCTTGCTTTGCCGTGCATTGCCTAGCGTGCGTTGTCGTGCCTTAGACTTGTTTCCCCTTGCCGTGCCGTTCCTTCCGTTACCATTGCCTTTCCTTGCTTTCCCTTGCTTCCTTACCTTCCGTTACTCGTTGCTTGCTTTCCCTGCATTGCCTAGCCTTGTGTTGTCGTGTCTTAGCCTTATCTCCCCTGACCGTGCCTTCCTTTGCTTTAAGCTTTCCTTGCATTGTCGTGCATTGCCTAGCCTTGCGTTGTCGTGCATTAGCCTTGCCTAGCCTCACCGTGCCTTGCCTTGCGTTACTCTTTCCTTGCCTTGCCGTGCATTGCCTAGCCTTGCATTTTCGTGCCTTATCCTTGCCTCACCTGACCGTGCCTTCCCTTGCGTTACCCTTTCCTTGCCTTGCCGTGCATTGCCTAGCCTTGCATTGTCTAGCCTTATCCTTGCATCACCTGACCGTGCCTTCCCCTGCGTTACCCTTTCCTTGCCTTGCCGTGCATTGCCTAGCCCTGCGTTGTCGAGCCTTAGCCTTGTTACCCCTTGCCGTGCCGTTCCTTCCGTTACCCTTGCCTTCCCTTGCTTTCCCTTGCCTTCCTTGCGTTCCGTTAATCTTTGCTTCCTTTCCGTGCATTGCATAGCCTTGCGTTGTCATGCCTTAGCCTTGCCTCGCCTGACCTTGCTTTCCCATGCGTTACCCTTTCCTTGCCTTGCCGTGCATTGCCTAGCGTGCGTTGTCGTGCCTTAGCCTTGTTTCCCCTTGCCGTGCCGTTCCTTCCGTTACCATTGCCTTTTCTTGCTTTCCCTTGCCTTGGCTTTCCCTTGCCTTGCTTACCTTCCGTTACTCTTTCCTTGCCTTGCCGTGCACTGCCTAGCCTTGCGTTGTCGTGCATTAGCCTTGCCTCGCCTGACCGAGCTTTCCCATGCGTTACCCTTTCCTTGCCTTACCGTGCATTGCCTAGCGTGCGTTGTCGTGCCTTAGCCTTTTTTCCCCTTGCCGTGCCGTTCCTTCCGTTACCCTTGCCTTTTCTTGCTTTCCCTTGCCTTGCTTACCTTCCGTTACTCTTTGCTTGCCTTCCCTGCATTGCCTAGCCTGCGTTGCCGTGCCTTAACTTTATCTCGCCTGACCGTGCCTTCCTTTGCTTTAAGCTTTCCTTGCATTGTCGTGCATTGCCTAGCCTTGCGTTGTCGTGCATTAGCCTTGCCTAGCCTCACCGTGCCTTGCCTTGCGTTACTCTTTCCTTGCCTTGCCGTGCATTGCCCAGCCTTCCATTTTCGTGCCTTATCCTTGCCTCAGCTGACCGTGCCTTCCCTTGCGTTACCCTTTCCTTGCCTTGCCGTGCATTGCCTAGCCCTGCGTTGTCGTGCCTTAGCCTTGTTACCCCTTGCCGTGCCGTTCCTTCCGTTACCCTTGCCTTCCCTTGCTTTCCCTTGGCTTCCTTGCGTTCCGTTACTCTTTGCTTGCTTTCCGTGCATTGCCTAGCCTTGCGTTGTCGTGCCTTAGCCTTATCTCGCCTGACCGTGCCTTCTTTTGCTTTAAGCTTTCCTTGCATTGTCGTGCATTGCCTAGCCTTGCGTTGTCGTGCATTAGCCTTGCCTAGCCTCACCGTGCCTTGCCTTGCGTTACCCTTTCCTCGCCTTGCCGTGTATTGCCTAGCCGTGCGTTGTCGTGCCTTAGCCTTTTTTCACCTTGCCATATCCTTGCTTGCCTTCCCTTGCTTTCCCTTGCCTTCCTTGCGTTCCGGTACTCTTTGCTTGCTTTCCGTGCATTGCCTAGCCTTGCGTTGTCATGCCTTAGCCTTCCCTCGCCTGACCGTGCTTTCCCATGCGTTACCCTTTCCTTGCCTTGCCGTGCATTGCCTAGCGTGCGTTGTCGTGCCTTAGCCTTGTTTCCCCTTCCCGTGCCGTTCCTTCCGTTACACTTGCCTTTCCTTGCTTTCCCTTGCCTTCCTTACCTTCCGTTACTCTTTGCTTGCCTTCCGTGCATTGCCTAACCTTGCGTTGTCGTGCCTTAGCCTTGCCTCGCCTGACCGTGCTTTCCCATGCGTTACCCTTTCCTTGCCTTGCCGTGCATTGCCTAGCGTGCGTTGCCGTGCCTTAGCCTTGTTTCCCCTTGCCGTGCCGTTCCTTCCGTTACCCTTGCCTTTCCTTGCTTTTCCTTGCCTTGCTTACCTTCCGTTACTCTGTGCTTCCCTTCCCTGCATTGCCTAGCCTTGCGTTGTCGTGCCTTAGCCTTATCTCGCCTGACCGTGCCTTCCTTTGCTTTAAGCTTTCCTTGCATTGTCGTGCATTGCCTAGCCTTGCGTTGTCGTGCATTAGACTTGCCTAGCCTCACCGTGCCTTGCCTTGCGTTACCCTTTCCTTGCCTTGCCGTGCATTGCCTAGCCGTGCGTTGTCGTGCCTTAGCCTTGTTTCCCCTTGCCGTGGCGTGCCTTTTGTTACACTTGCCTTGCCTGGCTTTGCCTTGCCTTCCTTTCCTTCCGTTACTCTTTCCTTGCCTTGCCGTGCATTGCCTAGCCTTGCATTGACGTGCCTTATCCTTGCATCACCTGACCGTGTCTTCCCCTGCGTTACCCTTTCCTTGCCTTGCCGTGCATTGCCTAGCCCTGCGTTGTCGTGCCTTAACCTTGTTACCCCTTGCCGTGCCGTTCCTTCCCATACCCTTGACTTCCCTTGCTTTCCCTTGTCTTCCTTGCTTTCCGTTACCCTTTGCTTGCTTTCCGTGCATTGCCTAGCCTTGCGTTGTCATGCCTTAGCCTTGACTCGCCTGACCGTGCTTTCCCATGCGTTACCCTTTCCTTGCCTTGCCGTGCATTGCCTAGCGTGCGTTGTCGTGCCTTAGACTTGTTTCCCCTTGCCGTGCCGTTCCTTCCGTTACCATTGCCTTTCCTTGCTTTCCCTTGCCTTCCTTACCTTCCGTTACTCTTTGCTTGCTTTCCCTGCATTGCCTAGCCTTGTGTTGTCGTGTCTTAGCCTTATCTCCCCTGACCGTGCCTTCCTTTGCTTTAAGCTTCCCTTGCATTGTCGTGCAATGCCTAGCCTTGCGTTGTCGTGCATTAGCCTTGCTTGGCCTCACCGTGCCTTGCCTTGCGTTACTCTTTCCTTGCCTTGCCGTGCATTGCCTAGCCTTGCATTTTCGTGCCTTATCCTTGCCTCACCTGACCGTGCCTTGTCTTGCGTTACCCTTTCCTTTCCTTGCCGTGCATTGCCTAGCCCTGCGTTGTCGTGCCTTAGCCTTGTTACCCCTTGCCGTGCCGTTCCTTCCGTTACCCTTGCCTTCCCTTGCTTTCCCTTGCCTTCCTTGCGTTCCGTCAATCTTTGCTTGCTTTCCGTGCATTGCCTAGCCTTGCGTTGTCATGCCTTAGCCTTGCCTCGCCTGACCTTGCTTTCCCTTGCGTTACCCTTTCCTTGACTTGCCGTGCATTGCCTAGCCCTGCGTTGTCGTGCCTTAGCCTTGTTACCCTGTGCCGTGCCCGTCCTTCCGTTACCCTTGCTTCCCTTGCTTTCCCTTGCCTTCCTTGCGTTCCGTTACTCTTTGCTTGCCTTCCGTGTATTGCCTAGCCTTGCGTTGTCGTGCCTTAGCCTTGCCTCGCCTGACCGAGCTTTCCCATGCGTTACCCTTTCCATTCCTTGCCGTGCATTGCCTAGCGTGCGTTGTCGTGCCTTAGACTTGTTTCCCCTTGCCGTGCCGTTCCTTCCGTTACCATTGCCTTTCCTTGCTTTCCCTTGCCTTCCTTACCTTCCGTTACTCTTTGCTTGCTTTCCCTGCATTGCCTAGCCTTGTGTTGTCGTGTCTTAGCCTTATCTCCCCTGACCATGCCTTCCTTTGCTTTAAGGTTTCCTTGCATTGTCGTGCATTGCCTAGCCTTGCGTTGTCGTGAATTAGCCTTGCCTAGCCTCACCGTGCCTTGCCTTGCGTTACTCTTTCCTTGCCTTGCCGTGCATTGCCTAGCGTGCGTTGCCTTGCCTTAGCCTTGTTTCCCCTTGCCGTGCCGTTCCTTCCGTTACACTTGCCTTTCCTTGCTTTCCCTTGCCTTCCTTACCTTCCGTTACTCTTTGCTTGCCTTCCGTGCATTGCTAGCCTTGCGTTGTCGTGCCTTAGCCTTGCCTCGCCTGAACGTGCTTTCGCATGCGTTACCCTTTCCTTGCCGTGCCGTGCATTGCCTAGCCTGCGTTGCCGTGCCTTAGCCTTGTTTCCCCTTCCCGTGCCGTTCCTTCCATTACCCTTGCCTTTCCTTGCTTTTCCTTGCCTTGCTTACCTTCCGTTACTCTTTTCTTCCCTTCCCTGCATTGCCTAGCCTTGCGTTGTCGTGCCTTAGCCTTATCTCGCCTGACCGTGCCTTCCTTTGCTTGAAGCTTTCCTTGCATTGTCGTGCATTGCCTAGCTTTGCGTTGTCGTGCATTAGCCTTGCCTAGCCTCACCGTGCCTTGCCTTGCGTTACCCCTTCCTCGCCTTGCCGTGCATTGCCTAGCCGTGCGTTGTCGTGCCTTAGCCTTTTTTCACCTTGCCATAGCCTTGCTTGCGTTGCATTGCTTTGCCTTGCATTCCTTGCCTTCCCTTACTCTTTGTTTGCCTTCGGTGCATTGCCTAGCCTTGCGTTGTCGTGCATTAGCCTTGCCTAGCCTCACCGTGCCTTGCCTTGCGTTACCCTTTCCTTGCCTTGCCGTGCATTGCCTAGCCGTGCGTTGTCGTGCCTTAGCCTTGTTTCCCCTTGCCGTTTCGTGCCTTTTGTTACACTTGCCTTGCCTGGCTTTGCCTTTCCTTCCTTTCCTTCCGTTACTCTTTCCTTGCCTTGCCGTGCATTGCCTAGCCTTGCGTTGTTGTGCCTTAGCCTTGCCTCGCCTGAACGTGCTTTCCCATGCGTTACCCTTTCCTTGACTTGCCGTGCATTGCCTAGCCTGCGTTGCCGTGCCTTAGCCTTGTTTCCCCTTGCCGTGCCGTTCCTTCCGTTACCCTTGCTTTTCCTTGCTTTTCCTTGCCTTGCTTACCTTCCGTTACTCTTTGCTTGCCTTCCCTGAATTGCCTAGCCTTGCGTTGTCGTGCCTTAGCCTTATCTCGCCTGACCTTGCCTTCCTTTGCTTTAAGCTTTCCTTGCATTGTCGTGCATTGCCTAGCCTTGCGTTTTCGTGCATTAGCCTTGCCTAGCCTCACCGTGCCTTGCCTTGCGTTACCCTTTGCTTGCCTTGCCGTGCATTGCCCAGCCGTGCGTTGGCGTGCCTTACCCTTGTTTCACCTTGCCGTGCCGTTCCTTCCGTTACCCTTGCCTTTCCTTGCTTTTCCTTGCCTTGCTTACCTTCCGTTACTCTTTGCTTGCCTTCCCTGCATTGCCTAGCCTTGCGTTGTCGTGCCTTAGCCTTATCTCGCTTGACCGTGCCTTCCTTTGCTTTAAGCTTTCCTTTCATTGTCGTGCATTCCCTAGCCTTGCGTTGTCGTGCATTAGCCTTGCCTAGCCTCACCGTGCCTTGCCTTGCGTTACCCTTTCCTTGCCTTGCCGTGCATTGCCTAGCCGTGCGTTGTCGTGCCTTAGCCTTGTTTCCCCTTCCCGTGGCGTGCCTTTTGTTACACTTGCCTTGCCTGGCTTTGCCTTGCCTTCCTTTCCTTCCGTTACTCTTTCCTTGCCTTGCCGTGCATTGCCTAGCCTTGCATTTTCGTGCCTTATCCTTGCCTCACCTGACCGTGCCTTCCCTTGCGTTACCCTTTCCTTGCCTTGCCGTGCATTGCCTAGCCCTGCGTTGTCGTGCCTTAGCCTTGTTACCCCTTGCCGTGCCGTTCCTTCCGTTACCTTTGCCTTTCCTTGCTTTCCCTTGCCTTCCTTACCTTCCGTTACTCTTTCCTTGCCTTGCCGTGCACTGCCTAGCCTTGCGTTGTCGTGCATTAGCCTTGCCTCACCTGACCGTGCCTTCCCTTGCGTTACCCTTTCCTTGCCTTGCCGTGCATTGCCTAGCCCTGCGTTGTCGTGCCTTAGCCTTGTTACCCCTTGCCGTGCCGTTCCTTCCGTTACCCTTGCCTTCACTTGCTTTCCCTTGCCTTCCTTGCGTTCCGTTACTCTTTCCTTGCTTTCCGTGCATTGCCGAGCCTTGCGTTGTCATGCCTTAGCCTTGCCTCGCCTGACCGTGCTTTCCCATGCGTTACCCTTTCCTTGCCTTGCCGTGCATTGCCTAGCGTCCGTTGTCGTGCCTTAGCCTTGTTTCCCCTTGCCGTGCCGTTCCTTCCGTTACACTTGACTTTCCTTGCTTTCCCTTGCCTTCCTTACCTTCCGTTACTCTTTGCTTGCCTTCCGTGCATTGCTAGCCTTGCGTTGTCGTGCCTTAGCCTTGCCTAGCCTCACCGTGCTTTTCCATGCGTTACCCTTTCCTTCCCTGGCCGTGCATTGCCTAGCCATGCGTTGTCGTGCCTTAGCCTTGATACCCCATGCCGTGCCGTTCCTTCCGTTACCCTTGCCTTCCCTTGCTTTCCCTTGCTTCCTTGCGTTCCGTTACTCTTTGCTTGCGTTCCGTGCATTGCCTAGCCTTGCGTTGTCGTGCCTTAGCCTTGCCTCGCCTGACCGTGCATTCCCTTGCGTTACCCTTTCCTTGCCTTGCCGTGCATTGCCTAGCCGTGCGTTGTCGTGCCTTAGCCTTGTTTCCCCTTGCCGTGCCGTCCCTTCCGTTACCCTTGCCTTTCATTGCTTTTCCTTGCCTTGCTTACCTTCCGTTACTCTTTGCTTCCCTTCCCTGCATTGCCTAGCCTTGCGTTGTCGTGCCTTAGCCTTATCTCGCCTGACCGTGCCTTCCTTTCCTTTAAGCTTTCCTTGCATTGTCGTGCATTGCCTAGCCTTGCGTTGTCGTGCATTAGACTTGCCTAGCCTCAACGTGCCTTGCCTTGCGTTACCCTTTCCTTGCCTTGCCGTGCATTGCCTAGCAGTGCGTTGTCGTGCCTTAGCCTTGTTTCCCCTTGCCGTGGCGTGCCTTTTGTTACACTTGCCTTGCCTGGCTTTGCCTTGCCTTCCTTTCCTTCCGTTACTCTTTCCTTGCCTTGCCGTGCATTGCCTAGCCTTGCATTGTCGTGCCTTATCCTTGCATCACCTGACCGTGCCTTCCCCTGCGTTACCCTTTCCTTGCCTTGCCGTGCATTGCCTAGCCCTGCGTTGTCGTGCCTTAGCCTTGTTACCCCTTGCCGTGCCGTTCCTTCCGTTACCCTTGCCTTCCCTTGCTTTCCCTTGCCTTCCTTGCGTTCCGTTACCCTTTGCTTGCTTTCCGTGCATTGCCTAGCCTTGCGTTGTCGTGCCTTAGCCTTGCCTCGCCTGAACGTGCTTTCCCAAGCGTTACCCTTTCCTTGCTTTGCCGTGCATTGCCTAGCGTGCGTTGTCGTGCCTTAGACTTGTTTCCCCTTGCCGTGCCGTTCCTTCCGTTACCATTGCCTTTCCTTGCTTTCCCTTGCTTCCTTACCTTCCGTTACTCGTTGCTTGCTTTCCCTGCATTGCCTAGCCTTGTGTTGTCGTGTCTTAGCCTTATCTCCCCTGACCGTGCCTTCCTTTGCTTTAAGCTTTCCTTGCATTGTCGTGCATTGCCTAGCCTTGCGTTGTCGTGCATTAGCCTTGCCTAGCCTCACCGTGCCTTGCCTTGCGTTACTCTTTCCTTGCCTTGCCGTGCATTGCCTAGCCTTGCATTTTCGTGCCTTATCCTTGCCTCACCTGACCGTGCCTTCCCTTGCGTTACCCTTTCCTTGCCTTGCCGTGCATTGCCTAGCCTTGCATTGTCTAGCCTTATCCTTGCATCACCTGACCGTGCCTTCCCCTGCGTTACCCTTTCCTTGCCTTGCCGTGCATTGCCTAGCCCTGCGTTGTCGAGCCTTAGCCTTGTTACCCCTTGCCGTGCCGTTCCTTCCGTTACCCTTGCCTTGCCTTGCTTTCCCTTGCCTTCCTTGCGTTCCGTTAATCTTTGCTTCCTTTCCGTGCATTGCATAGCCTTGCGTTGTCATGCCTTAGCCTTGCCTCGCCTGACCTTGCTTTCCCATGCGTTACCCTTTCCTTGCCTTGCCGTGCATTGCCTAGCGTGCGTTGTCGTGCCTTAGCCTTGTTTCCCCTTGCCGTGCCGTTCCTTCCGTTACCATTGCCTTTTCTTGCTTTCCCTTGCCTTGCTTACCTTCCGTTACTCTTTCCTTGCCTTGCCGTGCACTGCCTAGCCTTGCGTTGTCGTGCATTAGCCTTGCCTCGCCTGACCGAGCTTTCCCATGCGTTACCCTTTCCTTGCCTTACCGTGCATTGCCTAGCGTGCGTTGTCGTGCCTTAGCCTTTTTTCCCCTTGCCGTGCCGTTCCTTCCGTTACCCTTGCCTTTTCTTGCTTTCCCTTGCCTTGCTTACCTTCCGTTACTCTTTGCTTGCCTTCCCTGCATTGCCTAGCCTGCGTTGTCGTGCCTTAACCTTATCTCGCCTGACCGTGCCTTCCTTTGCTTTAAGCTTTCCTTGCATTGTCGTGCATTGCCTAGCCTTGCGTTGTCGTGCATTAGCCTTGCCTAGCCTCACCGTGCCTTGCCTTGCGTTACTCTTTCCTTGCCTTGCCGTGCATTGCCCAGCCTTCCATTTTCGTGCCTTATCCTTGCCTCAGCTGACCGTGCCTTCCCTTGCGTTACCCTTTCCTTGCCTTGCCGTGCATTGCCTAGCCCTGCGTTGTCGTGCCTTAGCCTTGTTACCCCTTGCCGTGCCGTTCCTTCCGTTACCCTTGCCTTCCCTTGCTTTCCCTTGGCTTCCTTGCGTTCCGTTACTCTTTGCTTGCTTTCCGTGCATTGCCTAGCCTTGCGTTGTCGTGCCTTAGCCTTATCTCGCCTGACCGTGCCTTCTTTTGCTTTAAGCTTTCCTTGCATTGTCGTGCATTGCCTAGCCTTGCGTTGTCGTGCATTAGCCTTGCCTAGCCTCACCGTGCCTTGCCTTGCGTTACCCTTTCCTCGCCTTGCCGTGTATTGCCTAGCCGTGCGTTGTCGTGCCTTAGCCTTTTTTCACCTTGCCATATCCTTGCTTGCCTTCCCTTGCTTTCCCTTGCCTTCCTTGCGTTCCGGTACTCTTTGCTTGCTTTCCGTGCATTGCCTAGCCTTGCGTTGTCATGCCTTAGCCTTCCCTCGCCTGACCGTGCTTTCCCATGCGTTACCCTTTCCTTGCCTTGCCGTGCATTGCCTAGCGTGCGTTGTCGTGCCTTAGCCTTGTTTCCCCTTCCCGTGCCGTTCCTTCCGTTACACTTGCCTTTCCTTGCTTTCCCTTGCCTTCCTTACCTTCCGTTACTCTTTGCTTGCCTTCCGTGCATTGCCTAACCTTGCGTTGTCGTGCCTTAGCCTTGCCTCGCCTGACCGTGCTTTCCCATGCGTTACCCTTTCCTTGCCTTGCCGTTCATTCCCTAGCGTTCGGTGTCGTGCCTTAGACTTGTTTCCCCTTGCCGTGCCGTTCCTTCCGTTACACTTGCCTTTCCTTGCTTTTCCTTGCCTTGCTTACCTTCCGTTACTCTTTGCTTGCCTTCCCTGAATTGCCTAGCCTTGCGTTGTCGTGCCTTTGCCTTATCTCGCCTGACCTTGCCTTCCTTTGCTATAAGCTTTCCTTGCATTGTCGTGCATTGCCTAGCCTTGCGTTGTCGTGCCTTAGCCTTGCCTCGCCTGAACGTGCTTTCCCATGCGTTACCCTTTCCTTTCCTTGCCGTGCATTGCCCAGCCTGCGTTGCCGTGTCTTAGCCTTGTTTCCCCTTGCCGTGGAGTTCCTTCCGTTACCCTTGCCTTTCCTTGCTTTTCCTTGCCTTGCTTACCTTCCGTTACTCTTTGCTTCCCTTCCCTGCATTGCCTAGCCTTGCGTTCCTTGCCTTGCCGTGCATTGCCTAGCCGTCCGTTGTCGTGCATTAGCCTTGCCTTGCCTCACCGTGCCTTGCCTTGCCTTACCCTTTCCTTCCCTATCCGTGGATTCCCTAGCTGTGCGTTGTCGTGCCTTAGCCTTGTTTCCCCTTGCCGTGCCGTTCCTTCCGTTACCCTTGCCTTTCCTTGCTTTCCCTTGCCTTCCTTACCTTCCGTTACTCTTTCCTTGCCTTCCGTGCATTGCCTAGCCTTGCGTTGTCGTGCCTTAGCGTTGCCTCGCCTGACCGTGCTTTCAAATGCGTTACCCTTTCCTTCCTTGCCGTTCATTGCCTAGGGTTCGGTGTCGTGCCTTAGACTTGTTTCCCCTTGCCGTGCCGTTCCTTCCGTAACACTTGCCTTTCCTTGCTTTCCCTTGCCTTCCTTACCTTCCGTTACCCTTTGCTTGCCTTCCGTGCATTGCCTAGCCTTGCGTTGTCGTGCCTTAGCCTTGCCTCGCCTGAACGTGCTTTCCCATGCGTTACCCTTTCCTTGCCTTGCCGTGCATTGCCTAGCCTACGTTGCCGTGCCTTAGCCTTGTTTCCCCTTGCCGTGCCGTTCCTTCCGTTACCCTTGCCTTTCCTTGCTTTTACTTGCCTTGCTTACCTTCCGTTACTCTTTGCTTCTCTTCCCTGCATTGCCTAGCCTTGCGTTGTCGTGCCTTAGCCTTATCTCGCCTGACCGTGCCTTCCTTTGCTTTAAGCTTTCCTTGCATTGTCGTGCATTGCCTAGCCTTGCAGCCTTGCCTAGACTCACCGTGCCTTGCCTTGCGTTACCCTTTCCTTGCATTGCCCTGCATTGCCTAACCGTACGTTGTCGTGCCTTAGCCTTGTTTCCCCTTGCCGTGCCGTTCCTTCCGTTACACTTGCCTTTCTTTGCTTTCCCTTGCCTTCCTTACCTTCCGTTACTCTTTGCTTGCCTTCCGTGCATTGCCTAGCCTTGCGTTGTCATGCCTTAGCCTTGCCTCGCCTGACCGTGCTTTCCCATGCGTTACCCTTTCCTTGCCTTGCCGTGCATTGCCTAGCGTTCAGTGTCGTGCCTTAGACTTGTTTCCCCTTGCCGTGCCGTTCCTTCCGTTACCATTGCCTTTCCTTGCTTTCCCTTGCCTTCCTTACCTTCCGTTCCTCTTTGCTTGCTTTCCGTGCATTGCCTAGCCTTGCGTTGTCATGCCTTCGCCTTATCTGGCCTGACCGTGCCTTCCTTTGCTTTAAGCTTTCCTTGCATTGTCGTGCATTACCTAGCCTTGCGTTGTCGTGCATTAACCTTGCCTAGCCTCACCGTGCCTTCCCTTGCGTTACCCTTTCTTTGCCTTGCCGTGCATTTCCTAGCCGTGTGTTGTCGTGCCTTAGCCTTTTTTCCCCTTGCCGTTGCGTGCCTTTTGTTACACTTGCCTTGCCTGGCTTACCTTGCCTTCCGTTCCTTCCGTTACTCTTTCCTTGCCTTGCCGTGCATTGCCTAGCCCTGCGTTGTCGTGCCTTAGCCTTGTTACCCCTTGCCGTGCCGTTCCTTCCGTTACCCTTGCCTTCCCTTGCTTTCCCTTGCCTTCCTTGCGTTCCGTTACTCTTTGCTTGCTTTCCGTGCATTGCCTAGACTTGCGTTGTCATGCCTTAGCCTTGCCTCGCCTGACCGTGCTTTCCCATGCGTTACCCTTTCCTTGCCTTGCCGTGCATTGCCTAGCGTTCAGTGTCGTGCCTTAGACTTGTTTCCCCTTGCTGTGCCGTTCCTTCCGTTACCATTGCCTTTCCTTGCTTTCCCTTGCCTTCCTTACCTTCCCTTACACTTTGCTTGCCTTCCGTGCATTGCCTAGCCTTGCGTTGTCGTGCCTTAGCCTTATCTCGCCTGACCGTGCCTTCCTTTGCTTTAAGCTTTCCTTGCATTGTCGTGCATTGCCTAGCCTTGCGTTGTCGTGCATTAACCTTGCCTAGCCTCACCGTGCCTTGCCTTGCGTTACCCTTTCCTTGCCTTGCCGTGCATTGCCTAGCGTGCGTTGTCGTGCCTTAGCCTTGTTTCCCCTTGCCGTGCCGTTCCTTCCGTTACACTTGCCTTTCCTTGCTTTCCCTTGCCTTCCTTACCTTCCGTTACTCTTTCCTTGCCTTGCCGTGCATTGCCTAGCCCTGCGTTGTCGTGCCTTAGCCTTGTTACCCCTTGCCGTTCCGTTCCTTCCGTTACCCTTGCCTCCATTGCTTTCCCTTGCCTTCCTTGCGTTCCGTTACTCTTTGCTTGCTTTCCGTGCATTGCCTAGCCTTGCGTTGTCATGCCTTAGCCTTGCCTCGCCTGACCGTGCTTTCCCATGCGTTACCCTTTCCTTGAATTGCCGTGCATTGCCTAGCGTGCGTTGTCGTGCCTTAGCCTTGTTTCCACTTGCCATGCCGTTCCTTCCGTTACACTTGCCTTTCCTTGCTTTCCCTTGCCTTCCTTACCTTCCGTTACTCTTTGCTTGCCTTCCGTGCATTGCCTAGCCTTGCGTTGTCGTGCCTTATCCTTACCTCGCCTCACCGTGCCTTGCCTTGCGTTACCCTTTCCTTGCCTTGCCGTGCATTGCCTAGCTGTGCGTTGTCGTGCCTTAGCCTTGTTTACCCTTGGCGTGCCGTGCCTTTTGTTACACTTGCCTTGCCTGGCTTTGCCTTGCCTTCCTTTCCTTCCGTTACTCTTTCCTTGCCTTGCCGTGCACTGCCTAGCTTTGCATTGTCTTGCATTAGCCTTGCCTCACCTGACCGTGCCTTCCCTTGCGTTACCCTTT
The DNA here is from genome assembly GCF_037893015.1 of Macrotis lagotis. Taxonomy (NCBI): domain Eukaryota; kingdom Metazoa; phylum Chordata; class Mammalia; order Peramelemorphia; family Peramelidae; genus Macrotis; species Macrotis lagotis. Next base: position 116,398 of record NW_027422142.1, on the reverse strand, counting down.
CCTTGCCTTGCGGTGAATTGCCTAGCCCTGCCTTCTCGTGCCTTAGCCTTGTTACCCCTTGCCGTGCCGTTCCTTCCGTTACCCTTGCCTTCCCTTGCTTTCCCTTTCCTTCCTTGCGTTCCGTTACTCCTTGCTTGCTTTCCGTGCATTGCCTAGCCTTCCGTTGTCGTGCCTTAGCCTTGCCTCGCCTGACCGTGCTTTCCCATGCGTTACCCTTTCCTTGCCTTGCCGTGAATTGCCTAGCCTGCGTTGCCGTGCCTTAGCCTTGTTTCCCCTTGCCGTGCCGTTTCTTCCGTTACCCTTGCCTTTCCTTCCTTTTCCTTACCTTCCTTACCTTCCGTTACTCTTTGCTTCCCTTCCCTGCATTGCCTAGCCTTGCGTTGTCGTGCCTTAGCCTTATCTCGCCTGACCGTGCCTTCCTTTGCTTTAAGCTTTCCTTGCATTGTCGTGCATTGCCTAGCCTTGCGTTGTCGTGCATTAGCCTTGCCTAGCCTCACCGTGCCTTGCCTTGCGTTACCCTTTCCTTGCCTTGCCGTGCATTGCCTGGCCGTGCGTTGTCGTGCCTTAGCCTTGTTTCCCCTTGCCGTGTCGTGCCTTTTGTTACACTTGCCTTGCTTGGCTTTGCCTTGCCTTCCTTTCCTTCCTTTACTCTTTCCTTGCCTTGCCGTGCATTGCCTAGCCTTGCATTGTCGTGCCTTATGCTTGCCTCTCCAGACCGCGCCTTCCCCTGCGTTACCCTTTCCTTGCCTTGCCTTGCATTGCCTAGCCGTGCGTTGTCGTTCCTTAGCCTTGTTACCCCTTGCCGTGCCGTTCCTTCCGTTACCCTTGCCTTCCCTTGCTTTCCCTTGCCTTCCTTGCGTTCCGTTACTCTTTGCTTGCTTTCCGTGCATTGCCTAGCCTTGCGTTGTCATGCCTTAGCCTTGCCTCGCCTGACCGTGCTTTCCCATGCGTTACCCTTTCCTTGCCTTGCCGTGCATTGCCTAGCGTGCGTTGTCGTGCCTTAGCCTTGTTTCCCCTTGCCGTGCCGTTCCTTCCGTTACACTTGCCTTTCCTTGCTTTCCCTTGCCTTCCTTACCTTCCGTTACTCTTTGCTTGCCTTCCGTGCATTGCCTAGCCTTGCTTTGTCGTGCCTTAGCCTTGCCTCGCCTGACCGTGCTTTCCCATGCGTTACCCTTTCCTTGCCTTGCCGTTCATTCCCTAGCGTTCGGTGTCGTGCCTTAGACTTGTTTCCCCTTGCCGTGCCGTTCCTTCCGTTACACTTGCCTTTCCTTGCTTTTCCTTGCCTTGCTTACCTTCCGTTACTCTTTGCTTGCCTTCCCTGAATTGCCTAGCCTTGCGTTGTCGTGCCTTTGCCTTATCTCGCCTGACCTTGCCTTCCTTTGCTTTAAGCTTTCCTTGCATTGTCGTGCATTGCCTAGCCTTGCGTTGTCGTGCCTTAGCCTTGCCTCGCCTGAACGTGCTTTCCCATGCGTTACCCTTTCCTTGCCTTGCCGTGCATTGCCCAGCCTGCGTTGCCGTGTCTTAGCCTTGTTTCCCCTTGCCGTGCAGTTCCTTCCGTTACCCTTGCCTTTCCTTGCTTTTCCTTGCCTTGCTTACCTTCCGTTACTCTTTGCTTCCCTTCCCTGCATTGCCTAGCCTTGCGTTCCTTGCCTTGCCGTGCATTGCCTAGCCGTCCGTTGTCGTGCATTAGCCTTGACTTGCCTCACCGTGCCTTGCCTTGCGTTACCCTTTCCTTGCCTTGCCGTGCATTGCCTAGCCGTGCGTTGTCGTGCCTTAGCCTTGTTTCCCCTTGCCGTGCCGTGCCTTTTGTTACACTTGCCTTGCCTTGCTTTGCCTTTCCTTCCTTTCCTTCCGTTACTCTTTCCTTGCCTAGCCGTGCACTGCATAGCCTTGCGTTGTCGTGCCTTAGCCTAGCCTCGCCTGACAGTGCCTTGCTTGCGTTACCCTTTCCTTGTCTTGCCGTGCATTGCCTAGCCGTCCGTTGTAGTGCATTAGCCTTGCCTTGCCTCACCGTGCCTTGCCTTGCCTTACCCTTTCCTTCCCTATCCGTGGATTCCCTAGCTGTGCGTTGTCGTGCCTTAGCCTTGTTTCCCGTTGCCGTGCGGGTCCTTCCGTTACCCTTGCCTTCCCTTGCTTTCCCTTGCCTTCCTTGCGTTCCGTTACTCTTTGCTTGCTTTCCGTGCATTGCCTAGCCTTGCGTTGTCATGCCTTAGCCTTGCCTCGCCTGACCGTGCTTTCCCATGCGTTACCCTTTCCTTGCCTTGCCGTGCATTGCCTAGCCGTGCGTTGTCGTGCCTTTGCCTTGTTTCCCCTTGCCGTGCCGTTCCTTCCGTTACACTTGCCTTTCCCTGCTTTCCCTTGCCTTCCTTACCTTCCGTTACTCTTTGCTTGCCTTCCGTACATTGCCTAGCCTTGCGTTGTCGTGCCTTAGCGTTGCCTCGCCTGACCGTGCTTTCAAATGCGTTACCCTTTCCTTGCCTTGCCGTTCATTGCCTAGCGTTCGGTGTCGTGCCTTAACCTTGTTTCCCCTTGCCGTGCCGTTCCTTCCGTTACCCTGGCCTTTCCTTGCTTTTCCTTGCCTAGCTTACCTTCCGTTACTCTTTGCTTGCCTTCCCTGAATTTCCTAGCCTTGCGTTATCTTGCCTTAGCCTTATCTCGCCTAACCTTGCCTTCCTTTGCTTTAAGCTTTCCTTGCATTTTCGTGCATCGCCTACCCTTGCGTTTTCGTGCATTAGCCTTGCCTAGCCTCACCTTGCCTTTCCTTGCGATACCCTTTGCTTTCCTTGCCGTGCATTGCCTAGCCGTGCGTTGTCGTGCCTTAGCCTTGTTTCCCGTTGCCGTGCCGTTCCTTCCGTTACACTTGCCTTTCTTTGCTTTCCCTTGCCTTCCTTACCTTCCGTTACCCTTTGCTTGCCTTCCGTGCATTGCCTAGCCTTGCGTTGTCGTGCCTTAGCCTTGCCTCGCCTGAACGTGCTTTCCCATGCGTTACCCTTTCCTTGCCTTGCCGTGCATTGCCTAGCCTACGTTGCCGTGCCTTAGCCTTGTTTCCCCTTGCCGTGCCGTTCCTTCCGTTACCCTTGCCTTTCCTTGCTTTTACTTGCCTTGCTTACCTTCCGTTACTCTTTGCTTCTCTTCCCTGCATTGCCTAGCCTTGCGTTGTCGTGCCTTAGCCTTATCTCGCCTGACCGTGCCTTCCTTTGCTTTAAGCTTTCCTTGCATTGTCGTGCATTGCCTAGCCTTGCGTTGTCGTGCATTAGCCTTGCCTAGACTCACCGTGCCTTGCCTTGCGTTACCCTTTCCTTGCATTGCCCTGCATTGCCTAGCCGTGCGTTGTCGTGCCTTAGCCTTGTTTCCCCTTGCCGTGCCGTTCCTTCCGTTACACTTGCCTTTCTTTGCTTTCCCTTGCCTTCCTTACCTTCCGTTACTCTTTGCTTGCCTTCCGTGCATTGCCTAGCCTTGCTTTGTCGTGCCTTAGCCTTGCCTCGCCTGACCGTGCTTTCCCATGCGTTACCCTTTCCTTGCCTTGCCGTTCATTCCCTAGCGTTCGGTGTCGTGCCTTAGACTTGTTTCCCCTTGCCGTGCCGTTCCTTCCGTTACCATTGCCTTTCCTTGCTTTCCCTTGCCTTCCTTACCTTCCGTTACACTTTGCTTGCCTTCCGTGCATTGCCTAGCCGTGCGTTGTCGTGCCTTAGCCTTGTTTCCCCTTGCCGTGCCGTGCCTTTTGTTACACTTGCCTTGCCTTGCTTTGCCTTGCCTTCCTTTCCTTCCGTTACTCTTTCCTTGCCTAGCCGTGCACTGCATAGCCTTGCGTTGTCGTGCATTAGCCTTGCCTCGCCTGACAGTGCCTTGCTTGCGTTACCCTTTCCTTGCCTTGCCGTGCATTGCCTAGCCGTCCGTTGTCGTGCATTAGCCTTGCCTTGCCTCACCGTGCCTTGCCTTGCCTTACCCTTTCCTTCCCTATCCGTGGATTCCCTAGCTGTGCGTTGTCGTGCCTTAGCCTTGTTTCCCCTTGCCGTGCCGTTCCTTCCGTTACCCTTGCCTTCCCTTGCTTTCCCTTGCCTTCCTTGCGTTCCGTTACTCTTTGCTTGCTTTCCGTGCATTGCCTAGCCTTGCGTTGTCATGCCTTAGCCTTGCCTCGCCTGACCGTGCTTTCCCATGTGTTACCCTTTCCTTGCCTTGCCGTGCATTGCCTAGCCGTGCGTTGTCGTGCCTTTGCCTTGTTTCCCCTTGCCGTGCCGTTCCTTCCGTTACACTTGCCTTTCCCTGCTTTCCCTTGCCTTCCTTACCTTCCGTTACTCTTTGCTTGCCTTCCGTACATTGCCTAGCCTTGCGTTGTCGTGCCTTAGCGTTGCCTCGCCTGACCGTGCTTTCAAATGCGTTACCCTTTCCTTGCCTTGCCGTTCATTACCTAGCGTTCGGTGTCGTGCCTTAGCCTTGTTTCCCCTTGCCGTGCCGTTCCTTCCGTTACCCTGGCCTTTCCTTGCTTTTCCTTGCCTAGCTTACCTTCCGTTACTCTTTGCTTGCCTTCCCTGAATTTCCTAGCCTTGCGTTGTCTTGCCTTAGCCTTATCTCGCCTAACCTTGCCTTCCTTTGCTTTAAGCTTTCCTTGCATTTTCGTGCATCGCCTAGCCTTGCGTTTTCGTGCATTAGCCTTGCCTAGCCTCACCGTGCCTTTCCTTGCGATACCCTTTGCTTTCCTTGCCTTACATTGCCTAGCCGTGCGTTGTCGTGCCTTAGCCTTGTTTCCCCTTGCCGTGCCGTTCCTTCCGTTACACTTGCCTTTCTTTGCTTTCCCTTGCCTTCCTTACTTTCCGTTACCCTTTGCTTGCCTTCCGTGCATTGCCTAGCCTTGCGTTGTCGTGCCTTAGCCTGGCCTCGCCTGAACGTGCTTTCCCATGCGTTACCCTTTCCTTGCCTTGCCGTGCATTGCCTAGCCTACGTTGCCGTGCCTTAGCCTTGTTTCCCCTTGCCGTGCCGTTCCTTCCGTTACCCTTGCCTTTCCTTGCTTTTACTTGCCTTGCTTACCTTCCGTTACTCTTTGCTTCTCTTCCCTGCATTGCCTAGCCTTGCGTTGTCGTGCCTTAGCCTTATCTCGCCTGACCGTGCCTTCCTGTGCTTTAAGCTTTCCTTGCATTGTCGTGCATTGCCTAGCCTTGCGTTGTCGTGCATTAACCTTGCCTAGCCTCACCGTGCCTTGCCTTGCGTTACCCTTTCCTTGCCTTGCCGTGCATTTCCTAGCCGTGTGTTGTCGTGCCTTAGCCTTGTTTCCCCTTGCCGTTGCGTGCCTTTTGTTACACTTGCCTTGCCTGGCTTTCCTTGCCTTCCTTTCCTTCCGTTACTCTTTCCTTGCCTTGCCGTGCATTGCCTAGCCCTGCGTTGTCGTGCCTTAGCCTTGTTACCCCGTGCCGTGCCCTTCCTTCCGTTACCCTTGCCTTCCCTTGCTTTCCCTTGCCTTCCTTGCGTTCCGTTACTCTTTGCTTGCTTTCCGTGCATTGCCTAGCCTTGCGTTGTCATGCCTTAGCCTTGCCTCGCCTGACCGTGCTTTCCCATGCCTTACCCTTTCCTTGAATTGCCGTGCATTGCCTAGCGTGCGTTGTCGTGCCTTAGCCTTGTTTCCACTTGCCATGCCGTTCCTTCCGTTACACTTGGCTTTCCTTGCTTTCCGTTGCTTTCTTTGGCTTCCGTTACTCTTTGCTTACCTTCCGTGCATTGGCCAGCCTTGCGTTGCCGTGCCTTAGCCTTCCCTGGCCTGACCGTGCCTTGCCTTGCGTTACCCTTTCCTTCCCTATCCGTTGATGCCCTAGCTGTGCGTTGTCGTGCCTTAGCCTTGTTTCCCCTTGCGTTGCCGTGCCTTCCGTTACCCTTGCCTTGCCTTGCTTTCCCTTGCCTTCCTTGCCTTCCGTTACTCTTTCCTTGCCTAGCCGTGCACTGCCTAGCCGTGCGTTGTCGTGCCTTGGACTTGTTTCACCTTGCCATAGCCTTGCTTGCGTTGCCCTGCTTTGCATTGCCTTCCTTGCCTTCCGTTAGTCTTTGCTTGCCTTCCGTACATTGCCTAGCCTTGCGTTGTCGTGCCTTAGCCTTGCCTCGCCTGACCGTGCCTTGCCTTGCGTTACCCCTTCCTTGCCTTGCCGTGCATTGCCTAGCCTTGCGTTGTCGTGCATTAGCCTTGTTTCCCCTTGCCGAGCCGTTCATTCCGTTACCCTTGCCTTGCCTTCCTTTCCCTTGCCTTCCGTGCCTTCCGTTACCCTTTCCTTGCCTGGCCGTGCATTGCCTAGCCGTGCGTTGTCGTGCATTAGCCTTGCCTTGACTCACCGTGCCTTGCCTTGCGTTACCCTTTCCTTGCCTGGCCGTGGATTGCCTAGCCGTGCGTTGCCGTGCCTTAGCCTTGTTTCCCCTTGCCGTGCCGTGCCTTTTCTTACACTTGCCTTGCCTTGATTTGCCTTGCCTTCCATTCCTTCCGTTACTCTTTCCTTGCCTAGCCGTGCACTGCCTAGCCTTGCGTTGTCGTGCATTAGCCTTGTCTTGCCTCACCGTGCCTTGTCTTGCGTTACCCTTTCCTTGCCTGACCGTGCATTGCCTAGCCGTGAGTTGCCGTGCCTTAGCCTTGTTTCCCCTTTCCGAGCCGTTCATTCCGTTACCCTTGCCTTGCGTTCCTTTCCCTTGCCTTCCTTGCCTTCCGTTACTCTTTACTTGCCTTCCGTGCATTGCCAAGCCTTGCGTTGTCGTGCCTTAGCCTTGCCTCGCCTGACCGTGCCTTGCCTTGCGTTACCCTTTCCTTGCCTTGCCGTGCATTGCCTAGCCGTGCATTGTCGTGCATTAACCTTGCCTAGCCTCACCGTGCCTTGCCTTGCGTTACCCTTTCCTTGCCTTGCCGTGCATTTCCTAGCCGTGTGTTGTCGTGCCTTAGCCTTGTTTCCCCTTGCCGTAGCGTGCCTTTTGTTACACTTGCCTTGCCTGGCTTTACTTGCCTTCCGTTCCTTCCGTTACTCTTTCCTTGCCTTGCCGTGCATTGCCTAGCCCTGCGTTGTCGTGCCTTAGCCTTGTTACCCCTTGCCGTGCCGTTCCTTCCGTTACCCTTGCCTTCCCTTGCTTTCCCTTGCCTTCCTTGCGTTCCGTAACTCTTTGCTTGCTTTCCGTGCATTGCCTAGCCTTGCGTTGTCATGCCTTAGCCTTGCCTCGCCTGACCGTGCTTTCCCATGCGTTACCCTTTCCTTGCCTTGCCGTGCATTGCCTAGCGTTCAGTGTCGTGCCTTAGACTTGTTTCCCCTTGCCGTGCCGTTCCTTCCGTTACCATTGCCTTTCCTTGCTTTCCCTTGCCTTCCTTAGCTCTCGTTACACTTTGCTTGCCTTCCGTGCATTGCCTAGCCTTGCGTTGTCGTGCCTTAGCCTTATCTGGCCTGACCGTGCCTTCCTTTGCTTTAAGCTTTCCTTGCATTGTCGTGCATTGCCTAGCCTTGCGTTGTCGTGCATTAACCTTGCCTAGCCTCACCGTGCCTTGCCTTGCGTTTCCCTTTCTTTGCCTTGCCGTGCATTTCCCAGCCGTGTGTTGTCGTGCCTTAGCCTTGTTTCCCCTTGCCGTTGCGTGCCTTTTGTTACACTTGCCTTGCCTGGCTTTCCTTGCCTTCCTTTCCTTCCGTTACTCTTTCCTTGCCTTGCCGTGCATTGCCTAGCCCGGCGTTGTCGTGCCTTAGCCTTGTTACCCCTTGCCGTGCCGTTCCTTCCGTTACCCTTGCCTTCCCTTGCTTTCCCTTGCCTTCCTTACCTTCCGTTACTCTTTGCTTGCTTTCCGTGCATTGCCTAGCCTTGCGTTGTCATGCCTTAGCCTTGCCTCGCCTGACCGTGCTTTCCCATGCGTTACCCTTTCCTTGAATTGCCGTGCATTGCCTAGCGTGCGTTGTCGTGCCTTAGCCTTGTTTCCACTTGCCATGCCGTTCCTTCCGTTACACTTGCCTTTCCTTGCTTTCCCTTGCCTTCCTTACCTTCCGTTACTCTTTGCTTGCCTTCCGTGCATTGCCTAGCCTTGCGTTGTCGTGCCTTATCCTTACCTCGCCTGACCGTGCCTTGAATTGCGTTACCCTTTCCTTGCCTTGCGGTGAATTGCCTAGCCCTGCCTTCTCGTGCCTTAGCCTTGTTACCCCTTGCCGTGCCGTTCCTTCCGTTACCCTTGCCTTCCCTTGCTTTCCCTTTCCTTCCTTGCGTTCCGTTACTCCTTGCTTGCTTTCCGTGCATTGCCTATCCTTCCGTTGTCGTGCCTTAGCCTTGCCTCGCCTGACCGTGCTTTCCCATGCGTTACCCTTTCCTTGCCTTGCCGTGAATTGCCTAGCCTGCGTTGCCGTGCCTTAGCCTTGTTTCCCCTTGCCGTGCCGTTCCTTCCGTTACCCTTGCCTTTCCTTCCTTTTCCTTGCCTTCCTTACCTTCCGTTACTCTTTGCTTCCCTTCCCTGTATTGCCTAGCCTTGCGTTGTCGTGCCTTAGACTTATCTCGTTTGACCGTGCCTTCCTATGCTTTAAGCTTTCCTTGCATTGTCGTGCATTGCCTAGCCTTGCGTTGTCGTGCATTAGCCTTGCCTAGCCTCACCGTGCCTTGCCTTGCGTTACCCTTTCCTTGCCTTGCCGTGCATTGCCTAGCAGTGCGTTGTCGTGCCTTAGCCTTGTTTCCCCTTGCCGTGGCGTGCCTTTTGTTACACTTGCCTTGCTTGGCTTTGCCTTGCCTTCCTTTCCTTCCGTTACTCTTTCCTTGCCTTGCCGTGCATTGCCTAGCCTTGCGTTCCTTGCCTTGCCGTGCATTGCCTAGCCGTCCGTTGTCGTGCATTAGCCTTGCCTTGCCTCACCGTGCCTTGCCTTGCGTTACCCTTTCCTTGCCTTGCCGTGCATTGCCTAGCCGTGCGTTGTCGTGCCTTAGCCTTGTTTCCCCTTGCCGTGCCGTGCCTTTTGTTACACTTGCCTTGCCTTGCTTTGCCTTGCCTTCCTTTCCTTCCGTTACTCTTTCCTTGCCTAGCCGTGCACTGCATAGCCTTGCGTTGTCGTGCATTAGCCTTGCCTCGCCTGACAGTGCCTTGCTTGCGTTACCCTTTCCTTGCCTTGCCGTGCATTGCCTAGCCGTCCGTTGTCGTGCATTAGCCTTGCCTTGCCTCACCGTGCCTTGCCTTGCCTTACCCTTTCCTTCCCTATCCGTGGATTCCCTAGCTGTGCGTTGTCGTGCCTTAGCCTTGTTTCCCCTTGCCGTGCCGTTCCTTCCGTTACCCTTGCCTTCCCTTGCTTTCCCTTGCCTTCCTTGCGTTCCGTTACTCTTTGCTTGCTTTCCGTGCATTGCCTAGCCTTGCGTTGTCATGCCTTAGCCTTGCCTCGCCTGACCGTGCTTTCCCATGCGTTACCCTTTCCTTGCCTTGCCGTGCATTGCCTAGCCGTGCGTTGTCGTGCCTTTGCCTTGTTTCCCCTTGCCGTGCCGTTCCTTCCGTTACACATTCCTTTCCCTGCTTTCCCTTGCCTTCCTTACCTTCCGTTACTCTTTGCTTGCCTTCCGTACATTGCCTAGCCTTGCGTTGTCGTGCCTTAGCGTTGCCTCGCCTGACCGTGCTTTCAAATGCGTTACCCTTTCCTTGCCTTGCCGTTCATTGCCTAGCGTTCGGTGTCGTGCCTTAGCCTTGTTTCCCCTTGCCGTGCCGTTCCTTCCGTTACCCTGGCCTTTCCTTGCTTTTCCTTGCCTAGCTTACCTTCCGTTACTCTTTGCTTGCCTTCCCGGAATTTCCTAGCCTTGCGTTGTCTTGCCTTAGCCTTATCTCGCCTAACCTTGCCTTCCTTTGCTTTAAGCTTTCCTTGCATTTTCGTGCATCGCCTAGCCTTGCGTTTTCGTGCATTAGCCTTGCCTAGCCTCACCGTGCCTTTCCTTGCGATACCCTTTGCTTTCCTTGCCGTGCATTGCCTAGCCGTGCGTTGTCGTGCCTTAGCCTTGTTTCCCCTTGCCGTGCCGTTCCTTCCGTTACACTTGCCTTTCTTTGCTTTCCCTTGCCTTCCTTACCTTCCGTTACCCTTTGCTTGCCTTCCGTGCATTGCCTAGCCTTGCGTTGTCGTGCCTTAGCCTTGCCTTGCCTGAACGTGCTTTCCCATGCGTTACACTTTCCTTGCCTTGCCGTGCATTGCCTAGCCTACGTTGCCGTGCCTTAGCCTTGTTTCCCCTTGCCGTGCCGTTCCTTCCGTTACCCTTGCCTTTCCTTGCTTTTACTTGCCTTGCTTACCTTCCGTTACTATTTGCTTCTCTTCCCTGCATTGCCTAGCCTTGCGTTGTCGTGCCTTAGCCTTATCTCGCCTGACCGTGCCTTCCTTTGCTTTAAGCTTTCCTTGCATTGTCGTGCATTGCCTAGCCTTGCGTTGTCGTGCATTAGCCTTGCCTAGACTCACCGTGCCTTGCCTTGCGTTACCCTTTCCTTGCATTGCCCTGCATTGCCTAGCCGTGCGTTGTCGTGCCTTAGCCTTGTTTCCCCTTGCCGTGCCGTTCCTTCCGTTACACTTGCCTTTCTTTGCTTTCCCTTGCCTTCCTTACCTTCCGTTACTCTTTGCTTGCCTTCCGTGCATTGCCTAGCCTTGCGTTGTCATGCCTTAGCCTTGCCTCGCCTGACCGTGCTTTCCCATGCGTTACCCTTTCCTTGCCTTGCCGTGCATTGCCTAGCGTTCAGGGTCGTGCCTTAGACTTGTTTCCCCTTGCCGTGCCGTTCCTTCCCTTACCATTCCCTTTCCTTGCTTTCCCTTGCCTTCCTTACCTTCCGTTACACTTTGCTTGCCTTCCGTGCATTGCCTAGCCTTGCGTTGTCGTGCCTTAGCCTTATCTGGCCTGACCGTGCCTTCCTTTGCTTTAAGCTTTCCTTGCATTGTCGTGCATTGCCTAGCCTTGCGTTGTCGTGCATTAACCTTGCCTAGCCTCACCGTGCTTGCCTTGCGTTACCCTTTCCTTGCCTTGACGTGCATTTCCCAGCCGTGTGTTGTCGTGCCTTAGCCTTGTTTCCCCTTGCCGTTGCGTGCCTTTTGTTACACTTGCCTTGCCTGGCTTTCCTTGCCTTCCTTTCCTTCCGTTACTCTTTCCTTGCCTTGCCGTGCATTGCCTAGCCCTGCGTTGTCGTGCCTTAGCCTTGTTACCCCTTGCCGTGCCGTTCCTTCCGTTACCCTTGCCTTCCCTTGCTTTCCCTTGCCTTCCTTGCGTTCCGTTACTCTTTGCTTGCTTTCCGTGCATTGCCTAGCCTTGCGTTGTCATGCCTTAGCCTTGCCTCGCCTGACCGTGCTTTCCCATGCGTTACCCTTTTCTTGAATTGCCGTGCATTGCCTAGCGTGCGTTGTCGTGCCTTAGCCTTGTTTCCACTTGCCATGCGGTTCCTTCCGTTACACTTGCCTTTCCTTGCTTTCCCTTGCCTTCCTTACCTTCCGTTACTCTTTGCTTGCCTTCCGTGCATTGCCTAGCCTTGCGTTGTCGTGCCTTATCCTTACCTCGCCTGACCGTGCCTTGAATTGCGTTACCCTTTCCTTGCCTTGCCGTGCATTGCCTAGCTGTGCGTTGTCGTGCCTTAGCCTTGTTTACCCTTGCCGTGCCGTGCCTTTTGTTACACTTGCCTTGCCTGGCTTTGCCTTGCCTTCCTTTCCTTCCGTTACTCTTTCCTTGCCTTGCCGTGCACTGCCTAGCTTTGCATTGTCTTGCATTAGCCTTGCCTCACCTGACCGTGCCTTCCCTTGCGTTACCCTTTCCTTGCCTTGCGGTGAATTGCCTAGCCCTGCCTTCTCGTGCCTTAGCCTTGTTACCCCTTGCCGTGCCGTTCCTTCCGTTACCCTTGCCTTCCGTTGCTTTCCCTTTCCTTCCTTGCGTTCCGTTACTCCTTGCTTGCTTTCCGTGCATTGCCTAGCCTTCCGTTGTCGTGCCTTAGCCTTGCCTCGCCTGACCGTGCTTTCCCATGCGTTACCCTTTCCTTGCCTTGCCGTGAATTGCCTAGCCTGCGTTGCCGTGCCTTAGCCTTGTTTCCCCTTGCCGTGCCGTTTCTTCCGTTACCCTTGCCTTTCCTTCCTTTTCCTTACCTTCCTTACCTTCCGTTACTCTTTGCTTCCCTTCCCTGCATTGCCTAGCCTTGCGTTGTCGTGCCTTAGCCTTATCTCGCCTGACCGTGCCTTCCTTTGCTTTAAGCTTTCCTTGCATTGTCGTGCATTGCCTAGCCTTGCGTTGTCGTGCATTAGCCTTGCCTAGCCTCACCGTGCCTTGCCTTGCGTTACCCTTTCCTTGCCTTGCCGTGCATTGCCTAGCCGTGCGTTGTCGTGCCTTAGCCTTGTTTACCCTTGCCGTGTCGTGCCTTTTGTTACACTTGCCTTGCTTGGCTTTGCCTTGCCTTCCTTTCCTTCCGTTACTCTTTCCTTGCCTTGCCGTGCATTGCCTAGCCTTGCATTGTCGTGCCTTATGCTTGCCTCTCCAGACCGCGCCTTCCCCTGCGTTACCCTTTCCTTGCCTTGCCTTGCATTGCCTAGCCGTGCGTTGTCGTTCCTTAGCCTTGTTACCCCTTGCCGTGCCGTTCCTTCCGTTACCCTTGCCTTCCCTTGCTTTCCCTTGCCTTCCTTGCGTTCCGTTACTCTTTGCTTGCTTTCCGTGCATTGCCTAGCCTTGCGTTGTCATGCCTTAGCCTTGCCTCGCCTGACCGTGCTTTCCCATGCGTTACCCTTTCCTTGCCTTGCCGTGCATTGCCTAGCGTGCGTTGTCGTGCCTTAGCCTTGTTTCCCCTTGCCGTGCCGTTCCTTCCGTTACACTTGCCTTTCCTTGCTTTCCCTTGCCTTCCTTACCTTCCGTTACTCTTTGCTTGCCTTCCGTGCATTGCCTAGCCTTGCTTTGTCGTGCCTTAGCCTTGCCTCGCCTGACCGTGCTTTCCCATGCGTTACCCTTTCCTTGCCTTGCCGTTCATTCCCTAGCGTTCGGTGTCGTGCCTTAGACTTGTTTCCCCTTGCCGTGCCGTTCCTTCCGTTACACTTGCCTTTCCTTGCTTTTCCTTGCCTTGCTTACCTTCCGTTACTCTTTGCTTGCCTTCCCTGAATTGCCTAGCCTTGCGTTGTCGTGCCTTTGCCTTATCTCGCCTGACCTTGCCTTCCTTTGCTTTAAGCTTTCCTTGCATTGTCGTGCATTGCCTAGCCTTGCGTTGTCGTGCCTTAGCCTTGCCTCGCCTGAACGTGCTTTCCCATGCGTTACCCTTTCCTTGCCTTGCCGTGCATTGCCCAGCCTGCGTTGCCGTGTCTTAGCCTTGTTTCCCCTTGCCGTGCAGTTCCTTCCGTTACCCTTGCCTTTCCTTGCTTTTCCTTGCCTTGCTTACCTTCCGTTACTCTTTGCTTCCCTTCCCTGCATTGCCTAGCCTTGCGTTCCTTGCCTTGCCGTGCATTGCCTAGCCGTCCGTTGTCGTGCATTAGCCTTGCCTTGCCTCACCGTGCCTTGCCTTGCCTTACCCTTTCCTTCCCTATCCGTGGATTCCCTAGCTGTGCGTTGTCGTGCCTTAGCCTTGTTTCCCCTTGCCGTGCCGTTCCTTCCGTTACCCTTGCCTTCCCTTGCCTTCCCTTGCCTTCCTTGCGTTCCGTTACTCTTTGCTTGCTTTCCGTGCATTGCCTAGCCTTCCGTTGTCATGCCTTAGCCTTGCCTCGCCTGACCGTGCTTTCCCATGTGTTACCCTTTCCTTGCCTTGCCGTGCATTGCCTAGCCGTGCGTTGTCGTGCCTTTGCCTTGTTTCCCCTTGCCGTGCCGTTCCTTCCGTTACACTTGCCTTTCCCTGCTTTCCCTTGCCTTCCTTACCTTCCGTTACTCTTTGCTTGCCTTCCGTACATTGCCTAGCCTTGCGTTGTCGTGCCTTAGCGTTGCCTCGCCTGACCGTGCTTTCAAATGCGTTACCCTTTCCTTGCCTTGCCGTTCATTACCTAGCGTTCGGTGTCGTGCCTTAGCCTTGTTTCCCCTTGCCGTGCCGTTCCTTCCGTTACCCTGGCCTTTCCTTGCTTTTCCTTGCCTAGCTTACCTTCCGTTACTCTTTGCTTGCCTTCCCTGAATTTCCTAGCCTTGCGTTGTCTTGCCTTAGCCTTATCTCGCCTAACCTTGCCTTCCTTTGCTTTAAGCTTTCCTTGCATTTTCGTGCATCGCCTAGCCTTGCGTTTTCGTGCATTAGCCTTGCCTAGCCTCACCGTGCCTTTCCTTGCGATACCCTTTGCTTTCCTTGCCTTACATTGCCTAGCCGTGCGTTGTCGTGCCTTAGCCTTGTTTCCCCTTGCCGTGCCGTTCCTTCCGTTACACTTGCCTTTCTTTGCTTTCCCTTGCCTTCCTTACTTTCCGTTACCCTTTGCTTGCCTTCCGTGCATTGCCTAGCCTTGCGTTGTCGTGCCTTAGCCTGGCCTCGCCTGAACGTGCTTTCCCATGCGTTACCCTTTCCTTGCCTTGCCGTGCATTGCCTAGCCTACGTTGCCGTGCCTTAGCCTTGTTTCCCCTTGCCGTGCCGTTCCTTCCGTTACCCTGGCCTTTCCTTGCTTTTCCTTGCCTAGCTTACCTTCCGTTACTCTTTGCTTCTCTTCCCTGCATTGCCTAGCCTTGCGTTGTCGTGCCTTAGCCTTATCTCGCCTGACCGTGCCTTCCTGTGCTTTAAGCTTTCCTTGCATTGTCGTGCATTGCCTAGCCTTGCGTTGTCGTGCATTAACCTTGCCTAGCCTCACCGTGCCTTGCCTTGCGTTACCCTTTCCTTGCCTTGCCGTGCATTTCCTAGCCGTGTGTTGTCGTGCCTTAGCCTTGTTTCCCCTTGCCGTTGCGTGCCTTTTGTTACACTTGCCTTGCCTGGCTTTCCTTGCCTTCCTTTCCTTCCGTTACTCTTTCCTTGCCTTGCCGTGCATTGCCTAGCCCTGCGTTGTCGTGCCTTAGCCTTGTTACCCCGTGCCGTGCCGTTCCTTCCGTTACCCTTGCCTTCCCTTGCTTTCCCTTGCCTTCCTTGCGTTCCGTTACTCTTTGCTTGCTTTCCGTGCATTGCCTAGCCTTGCGTTGTCATGCCTTAGCCTTGCCTCGCCTGACCGTGCTTTCCCATGCGTTACCCTTTCCTTGAATTGCCGTGCATTGCCTAGCGTGCGTTGTCGTGCCTTAGCCTTGTTTCCACTTGCCATGCCGTTCCTTCCGTTACACTTGCCTTTCCTTGCTTTCCGTTGCTTTCTTTGGCTTCCGTTACTCTTTGCTTACCTTCCGTGCATTGGCCAGCCTTGCGTTGTCGTGCCTTAGCCTTGCCTGGCCTGACCGTGCCTTGCCTTGCGTTACCCTTTCCTTCCCTATCCGTTGATGCCCTAGCTGTGCGTTGTCGTGCCTTAGCCTTGTTTCCCCTTGCGTTGCCGTGCCTTCCGTTACCCTTGCCTTGCCTTGCTTTCCCTTGCCTTCCTTGCCTTCTGTTACTCTTTCCTTGCCTAGCCGTGCACTGCCTAGCCGTGCGTTGTCGTGCCTTGGACTTGTTTCACCTTGCCATAGCCTTGCTTGCGTTGCCCTGCTTTGCATTGCCTTCCTTGCCTTCCGTTAGTCTTTGCTTGCCTTCCGTGCATTGCCTAGCCTTGCGTTGTCGTGCCTTAGCCTTGCCTCGCCTGACCGTGCCTTGCCTTGCGTTACCCCTTCCTTGCCTTGCCGTGCATTGCCTAGCCTTGCGTTGTCGTGCATTAGCCTTGTTTCCCCTTGCCGATCCGTTCATTCCGTTACCCTTGCCTTGCCTTCCTTTCCCTTGCCTTCCGTGCCTTCCGTTACCCTTTCCTTGCCTGGCCGTGCATTGCCTAGCCGTGCGTTGTCGTGCATTAGCCTTGCCTTGACTCACCGTGCCTTGCCTTGCGTTACCCTTTCCTTGCCTGGCCGTGCATTGCCTAGCCGTGCGTTGCCGTGCCTTAGCCTTGTTTCCCCTTGCCGTGCCGTGCCTTTTCTTACACTTGCCTTGCCTTGATTTGCCTTGCCTTCCTTTCCTTCCGTTACTCTTTCCTTGCCTAGCCGTGCACTGCCTAGCCTTGCGTTGTCGTGCATTAGCCTTGTCTTGCCTCACCGTGCCTTGCCTTCCGTTACCCTTTCCTTGCCTTGCCGTGCATTGCCTAGCCTTGCGTTGTCGTGCCTTAGCCTTGCCTCGCCTGACCGTGCTTTCCCATGCGTTACCCTTTCCTTGCCTTGCCGTGCATTAACCTTGCCTAGCCTCACCGTGCCTTGCCTTGCGTTACCCTTTCCTTGCCTTGCCGTGCATTTCCTAGCCGTGTGTTGTCGTGCCTTAGCCTTGTTTCCCCTTGCCGAAGCGTGCCTTTTGTTACACTTGCCTTGCCTGGCTTTCCTTGCCTTCCGTTCCTTCCGTTACTCTTTCCTTGCCTTGCCGTGCATTGCCTAGCCCTGCGTTGTCGTGCCTTAGCCTTGTTACCCCTTGCCGTGCCGTTCCTTCCGTTACCCTTGCCTTCCCTTGCTTTCCCTTGCCTTCCTTGCGTTCCGTAACTCTTTGCTTGCTTTCCGTGCATTGCCTAGCCTTGCGTTGTCATGCCTTAGCCTTGCCTCGCCTGACCGTGCTTTCCCATGCGTTACCCTTTCCTTGCCTTGCCGTGCATTGCCTAGCCCTGCGTTGCCGTGCCTTAGCCTTGTTTCCCCTTTCCGAGCCGTTCATTCCGTTACCCTTGCCTTGCGTTCCTTTCCCTTGCCTTCCTTGCCTTCCGTTACTCTTTACTTGCCTTCCGTGCATTGCCAAGCCTTGCGTTGTCGTGCCTTAGCCTTGCCTCGCCTGACCGTGCCTTGCCTTGCGTTACCCTTTCCTTGCCTTGCCGTGCATTGCCTAGCCGTGCATTGTCGTGCATTAACCTTGCCTAGCCTCACCGTGCCTTGCCTTGCGTTACCCTTTCCTTGCCTTGCCGTGCATTTCCTAGCCGTGTGTTGTCGTGCCTTAGCCTTGTTTCCCCTTGCCGTAGCGTGACTTTTGTTACACTTGCCTTGCCTGGCTTTACTTGCCTTCCGTTCCTTCCGTTACTCTTTCCTTGCCTTGCCGTGCATTGCCTAGCCCTGCGTTGTCGTGCCTTAGCCTTGTTACCCCTTGCCGTGCCGTTCCTTCCGTTACCCTTGCCTTCCCTTGCTTTCCCTTGCCTTCCTTGCGTTCCGTAACTCTTTGCTTGCTTTCCGTGCATTGCCTAGCCTTGCGTTGTCATGCCTTAGCCTTGCCTCGCCTGACCGTGCTTTCCCATGCGTTACCCTTTCCTTGCCTTGCCGTGCATTGCCTAGCGTTCAGTGTCGTGCCTTAGACTTGTTTCCCCTTGCCGTGCCGTTCCTTCCGTTACCATTGCCTTTCCTTGCTTTCCCTTGCCTTCCTTAGCTCTCGTTACACTTTGCTTGCCTTCCGTGCATTGCCTAGCCTTGCGTTGTCGTGCCTTAGCCTTATCTGGCCTGACCGTGCCTTCCTTTGCTTTAAGCTTTCCTTGCATTGTCGTGCATTGCCTAGCCTTGCGTTGTCGTGCATTAACCTTGCCTAGCCTCACCGTGCCTTGCCTTGCGTTTCCCTTTCCTTGCCTTGCCGTGCATTTCCCAGCCGTGTGTTGTCGTGCCTTAGCCTTGTTTCCCCTTGCCGTTGCGTGCCTTTTGTTACACTTGCCTTGCCTGGCTTTCCTTGCCTTCCTTTCCTTCCGTTACTCTTTCCTTGCCTTGCCGTGCATTGCCTAGCCCGGCGTTGTCGTGCCTTAGCCTTGTTACCCCTTGCCGTGCCGTTCCTTCCGTTACCCTTGCCTTCCCTTGCTTTCCCTTGCCTTCCTTACCTTCCGTTACTCTTTGCTTGCTTTCCGTGCATTGCCTAGCCTTGCGTTGTCATGCCTTAGCCTTGCCTCGCCTGACCGTGCTTTCCCATGCGTTACCCTTTCCTTGAATTGCCGTGCATTGCCTAGCGTGCGTTGTCGTGCCTTAGCCTTGTTTCCACTTGCCATGCCGTTCCTTCCGTTACACTTGCCTTTCCTTGCTTTCCCTTGCCTTCCTTACCTTCCGTTACTCTTTGCTTGCCTTCCGTGCATTGCCTAGCCTTGCGTTGTCGTGCCTTATCCTTACCTCGCCTGACCGTGCCTTGAATTGCGTTACCCTTTCCTTGCCTTGCCGTGAATTGCCTAGCCTGCGTTGCCGTGCCTTAGCCTTGTTTCCCCTTGCCGTGCCGTTCCTTCCGTTACCCTTGCCTTTCCTTCCTTTTCCTTGCCTTCCTTACCTTCCGTTACTCTTTGCTTCCCTTCCCTGCATTGCCTAGCCTTGCGTTGTCGTGCCTTAGCCTTATCTCGCCTGACCGTGCCTTCCTTTGCTTTAAGCTTTCCTTGCATTGTCGTGCATTGCCTAGCCTTGCGTTGTCGTGCATTAGCCTTGCCTAGCCTCACCGTGCCTTGCCTTGCGTTACCCTTTCCTTGCCTTGCCGTGCATTGCCTAGCAGTGCGTTGTCGTGCCTTAGCCTTGTTTCCCCTTGCCGTGGCGTGCCTTTTGTTACACTTGCCTTGCTTGGCTTTGCCTTGCCTTCCTTTCCTTCCGTTACTCTTTCCTTGCCTTGCCGTGCATTGCCTAGCCTTGCGTTCCTTGCCTTGCCGTGCATTGCCTAGCCGTCCGTTGTCGTGCATTAGCCTTGCCTTGCCTCACCGTGCCTTGCCTTGCGTTAACCTTTCCTTGCCTTGCCGTGCATTGCCTAGCCGTGCGTTGTCGTGCCTTAGCCTTGTTTCCCCTTGCCGTGCCGTGCCTTTTGTTACACTTGCCTTGCCTTGCTTTGCCTTGCCTTCCTTTCCTTCCGTTACTCTTTCCTTGCCTAGCCGTGCACTGCATAGCCTTGCGTTGTCGTGCATTAGCCTTGCCTCGCCTGACAGTGCCTTGCTTGCGTTACCCTTTCCTTGCCTTGCCGTGCATTGCCTAGCCGTCCGTTGTCGTGCATTAGCCTTGCCTTGCCTCACCGTGCCTTGCCTTGCCTTACCCTTTCCTTCCCTATCCGTGGATTCCCTAGCTGTGCGTTGTCGTGCCTTAGCCTTGTTTCCCCTTGCCGTGCCGTTCCTTCCGTTACCCTTGCCTTCCCTTGCTTTCCCTTGCCTTCCTTGCGTTCCGTTACTCTTTGCTTGCTTTCCGTGCATTGCCTAGCCTTGCGTTGTCATGCCTTAGCCTTGCCTCGCCTGACCGTGCTTTCCCATGCGTTACCCTTTCCTTGCCTTGCCGTGCATTGCCTAGCCGTGCGTTGTCGTGCCTTTGCCTTGTTTCCCCTTGCCGTGCCGTTCCTTCCGTTACACATTCCTTTCCCTGCTTTCCCTTGCCTTCCTTACCTTCCGTTACTCTTTGCTTGCCTTCCGTACATTGCCTAGCCTTGCGTTGTCGTGCCTTAGCGTTGCCTCGCCTGACCGTGCTTTCAAATGCGTTACCCTTTCCTTGCCTTGCCGTTCATTGCCTAGCGTTCGGTGTCGTGCCTTAGCCTTGTTTCCCCTTGCCGTGCTCTTCCTTCCGTTACACTTGCCTTTCCTTCCTTTCCCTTGCCTTTTTTACCTTCCGTTTCTCTTTGCTTGCCTTCCCGGAATTTCCTAGCCTTGCGTTGTCTTGCCTTAGCCTTATCTCGCCTAACCTTGCCTTCCTTTGCTTTAAGCTTTCCTTGCATTTTCGTGCATCGCCTAGCCTTGCGTTTTCGTGCATTAGCCTTGCCTAGCCTCACCGTGCCTTTCCTTGCGATACCCTTTGCTTTCCTTGCCGTGCATTGCCTAGCCGTGCGTTGTCGTGCCTTAGCCTTGTTTCCCCTTGCCGTGCCGTTCCTTCCGTTACACTTGCCTTTCTTTGCTTTCCCTTGCCTTCCTTACCTTCCGTTACCCTTTGCTTGCCTTCCGTGCATTGCCTAGCCTTGCGTTGTCGTGCCTTAGCCTTGCCTTGCCTGAACGTGCTTTCCCATGCGTTACCCTTTCCTTGCCTTGCCGTGCATTGCCTAGCCTACGTTGCCGTGCCTTAGCCTTGTTTCCCCTTGCCGTGCCGTTCCTTCCGTTACCCTTGCCTTTCCTTGCTTTTACTTGCCTTGCTTACCTTCCGTTACTATTTGCTTCTCTTCCCTGCATTGCCTAGCCTTGCGTTGTCGTGCCTTAGCCTTATCTCGCCTGACCGTGCCTTCCTTTGCTTTAAGCTTTCCTTGCATTGTCGTGCATTGCCTAGCCTTGCGTTGTCGTGCATTAGCCTTGCCTAGACTCACCGTGCCTTGCCTTGCGTTACCCTTTCCTTGCATTGCCCTGCATTGCCTAGCCGTGCGTTGTCGTGCCTTAGCCTTGTTTCCCCTTGCCGTGCCGTTCCTTCCGTTACACTTGCCTTTCTTTGCTTTCCCTTGCCTTCCTTACCTTCCGTTACTCTTTGCTTGCCTTCCGTGCATTGCCTAGCCTTGCGTTGTCATGCCTTAGCCTTGCCTCGCCTGACCGTGCTTTCCCATGCGTTACCCTTTCCTTGCCTTGCCGTGCATTGCCTAGCGTTCAGGGTCGTGCCTTAGACTTGTTTCCCCTTGCCGTGCCGTTCCTTCCCTTACCATTCCCTTTCCTTGCTTTCCCTTGCCTTCCTTACCTTCCGTTACACTTTGCTTGCCTTCCGTGCATTGCCTAGCCTTGCGTTGTCGTGCCTTAGCCTTATCTGGCCTGACCGTGCCTTCCTTTGCTTTAAGCTTTCCTTGCATTGTCGTGCATTGCCTAGCCTTGCGTTGTCGTGCATTAACCTTGCCTAGCCTCACCGTGCTTGCCTTGCGTTACCCTTTCCTTGCCTTGACGTGCATTTCCCAGCCGTGTGTTGTCGTGCCTTAGCCTTGTTTCCCCTTGCCGTTGCGTGCCTTTTGTTACACTTGCCTTGCCTGGCTTTCCTTGCCTTCCTTTCCTTCCGTTACTCTTTCCTTGCCTTGCCGTGCATTGCCTAGCCCTGCGTTGTCGTGCCTTAGCCTTGTTACCCCTTGCCGTGCCGTTCCTTCCGTTACCCTTGCCTTCCCTTGCTTTCCCTTGCCTTCCTTGCGTTCCGTTACTCTTTGCTTGCTTTCCGTGCATTGCCTAGCCTTGCGTTGTGATGCCTTAGCCTTGCCTCGCCTGACCGTGCTTTCCCATGCGTTACCCTTTTCTTGAATTGCCGTGCATTGCCTAGCGTGCGTTGTCGTGCCTTAGCCTTGTTTCCACTTGCCATGCGGTTCCTTCCGTTACACTTGCCTTTCCTTGCTTTCCCTTGCCTTCCTTACCTTCCGTTACTCTTTGCTTGCCTTCCGTGCATTGCCTAGCCTTGCGTTGTCGTGCGTTATCCTTACCTCGCCTGACCGTGCCTTGAATTGCGTTACCCTTTCCTTGCCTTGCCGTGCATTGCCTAGCTGTGCGTTGTCGTGCCTTAGCCTTGTTTACCCTTGCCGTGCCGTGCCTTTTGTTACACTTGCCTTGCCTGGCTTTGCCTTGCCTTCCTTTCCTTCCGTTACTCTTTCCTTGCCTTGCCGTGCACTGCCTAGCTTTGCATTGTCTTGCATTAGCCTTGCCTCACCTGACCGTGCCTTCCCTTGCGTTACCCTTTCCTTGCCTTGCGGTGAATTGCCTAGCCCTGCCTTCTCGTGCCTTAGCCTTGTTACCCCTTGCCGTGCCGTTCCTTCCGTTACCCTTGCCTTCCGTTGCTTTCCCTTTCCTTCCTTGCGTTCCGTTACTCCTTGCTTGCTTTCCGTGCATTGCCTAGCCTTCCGTTGTCGTGCCTTAGCCTTGCCTCGCCTGACCGTGCTTTCCCATGCGTTACCCTTTCCTTGCCTTGCCGTGAATTGCCTAGCCTGCGTTGCCGTGCCTTAGCCTTGTTTCCCCTTGCCGTGCCGTTTCTTCCGTTACCCTTGCCTTTCCTTCCTTTTCCTTACCTTCCTTACCTTCCGTTACTCTTTGCTTCCCTTCCCTGCATTGCCTAGCCTTGCGTTGTCGTGCCTTAGCCTTATCTCGCCTGACCGTGCCTTCCTTTGCTTTAAGCTTTCCTTGCATTGTCGTGCATTGCCTAGCCTTGCGTTGTCGTGCATTAGCCTTGCCTAGCCTCACCGTGCCTTGCCTTGCGTTACCCTTTCCTTGCCTTGCCGTGCATTGCCTAGCCGTGCGTTGTCGTGCCTTAGCCTTGTTTCCCCTTGCCGTGTCGTGCCTTTTGTTACACTGGCCTTGCTTGGCTTTGCCTTGCCTTCCTTTCCTTCCGTTACTCTTTCCTTGCCTTGCCGTGCATTGCCTAGCCTTGCATTGTCGTGCCTTATGCTTGCCTCTCCAGACCGCGCCTTCCCCTGCGTTACCCTTTCCTTGCCTTGCCTTGCATTGCCTAGCCGTGCGTTGTCGTTCCTTAGCCTTGTTACCCCTTGCCGTGCCGTTCCTTCCGTTACCCTTGCCTTCCCTTGCTTTCCCTTGCCTTCCTTGCGTTCCGTTACTCTTTGCTTGCTTTCCGTGCATTGCCTAGCCTTGCGTTGTCATGCCTTAGCCTTGCCTCGCCTGACCGTGCTTTCCCATGCGTTACCCTTTCCTTGCCTTGCCGTGCATTGCCTAGCGTGCGTTGTCGTGCCTTAGCCTTGTTTCCCCTTGCCGTGCCGTTCCTTCCGTTACACTTGCCTTTCCTTGCTTTCCCTTGCCTTCCTTACCTTCCGTTACTCTTTGCTTGCCTTCCGTGCATTGCCTAGCCTTGCTTTGTCGTGCCTTAGCCTTGCCTCGCCTGACCGTGCTTTCCCATGCGTTACCCTTTCCTTGCCTTGCCGTTCATTCCCTAGCGTTCGGTGTCGTGCCTTAGACTTGTTTCCCCTTGCCGTGCCGTTCCTTCCGTTACACTTGCCTTTCCTTGCTTTTCCTTGCCTTGCTTACCTTCCGTTACTCTTTGCTTGCCTTCCCTGAATTGCCTAGCCTTGCGTTGTCGTGCCTTTGCCTTATCTCGCCTGACCTTGCCTTCCTTTGCTTTAAGCTTTCCTTGCATTGTCGTGCATTGCCTAGCCTTGCGTTGTCGTGCCTTAGCCTTGCCTCGCCTGAACGTGCTTTCCCATGCGTTACCCTTTGCTTTCCTTGCCGTGCATTGCCTAGCCGTGCGTTGTCGTGCCTTAGCCTTGTTTCCCCTTGCCGTGCCGTTCCTTCCGTTACACTTGATTTTCTTTGCTTTCCCTTGCCTTCCTTACCTTCCGTTACCCTTTGCTTGCCTTCCGTGCATTGCCTAGCCTTGCGTTGTCGTGCCTTAGCCTTGCCTCGCCTGAACGTGCTTTCCCATGCGTTACCCTTTCCTTGCCTTGCCGTGCATTGCCTAGCCTACGTTGCCGTGCCTTAGCCTTGTTTCCCCTTGCCGTGCCGTTCCTTCCGTTACCCTTGCGTTTCCTTGCTTTTACTTGCCTTGCTTACCTTCCGTTACTATTTGCTTCTCTTCCCTGCATTGCCTAGCCTTGCGTTGTCGTGCCTTAGCCTTATCTCGCCTGACCGTGCCTTCCTTTGCTTTAAGCTTTCCTTGCATTGTCGTGCATTGCCTAGCCTTGCGTTGTCGTGCATTAGCCTTGCCTAGACTCACCGTGCCTTGCCTTGCGTTACCCTTTCCTTGCATTGCCCTGCATTGCCTAGCCGTGCGTTGTCGTGCCTTAGCCTTGTTTCCCCTTGCCGTGCCGTTCCTTCCGTTACCATTGCCTTTCCTTGCTTTCCCTTGCCTTCCTTACCTTCCGTTACACTTTGCTTGCCTTCCGTGCATTGCCTAGCCTTGCTTTGTCGTGCCTTAGCCTTATCTGGCCTGACCGTGCCTTCCTTTGCTTTAAGCTTTCCTGGCATTGTCGTGCATTGCCTAGCCTTGCGTTGTCGTGCATTAACCTTGCCTAGCCTCACCGTGCCTTGCCTTGCGTTACCCTTTCCTTGCCTTGCCGTGCATTTCCCAGCCGTGTGTTGTCGTGCCTTAGCCTTGTTTCCCCTTGCCGTTGCGTGCTTTTTGTTACACTTGCCTTGCCTGAATTTCCTTGCCTTCCTTTCCTTCCGTTACTCTTTCCTTGCCTTGCCGTGCATTGCCTAGCCCTGCGTTGTCGTGCCTTAGCCTTGTTACCCCTTGCCGTGCCGTTCCTTCCGTTACCCTTGCCTTCCCTTGCTTTCCCTTGCCTTCCTTGCGTTCCGTTACTCTTTGCTTGCTTTCCGTGCATTGCCTAGCCTTGCGTTGTCATGCCTTAGCCTTGCCTCGCCTGACCGTGCTTTCCCATGCGTTACCCTTTTCTTGAATTGCCGTGCATTGCCTAGCGTGCGTTGTCGTGCCTTAGCCTTGTTTCCACTTGCCATGCGGTTCCTTCCGTTACACTTGCCTTTCCTTGCTTTCCCTTGCCTTCCTTACCTTCCGTTACTCTTTGCTTGCCTTCCGTGCATTGCCTAGCCTTGCGTTGTCGTGCCTTATCCTTACCTCGCCTGACCGTGCCTTGAATTGCGTTACCCTTTCCTTGCCTTGCCGTGCATTGCCTAGCTGTGCGTTGTCGTGCCTTAGCCTTGTTTACCCTTGCCGTGCCGTGCCTTTTGTTACACTTGCCTTGCCTGGCTTTGCCTTGCCTTCCTTTCCTTCCGTTACTCTTTCCTTGCCTTGCCGTGCACTGCCTAGCTTTGCATTGTCTTGCATTAGCCTTGCCTCACCTGACCGTGCCTTCCCTTGCGTTACCCTTTCCTTGCCTTGCGGTGAATTGCCTAGCCCTGCCTTCTCGTGCCTTAGCCTTGTTACCCCTTGCCGTGCCGTTCCTTCCGTTACCTTTGCCTTCCGTTGCTTTCCCTTTCCTTCCTTGCGTTCCGTTACTCCTTGCTTGCTTTCCGTGCATTGCCTAGCCTTCCGTTGTCGTGCCTTAGACTTGCCTCGCCTGACCGTGCTTTCCCATGCGTTACCCTTTCCTTGCCTTGCCGTGAATTGCCTAGCCTGCGTTGCCGTGCCTTAGCCTTGTTTCCCCTTGCCGTGCCGTTTCTTCCGTTACCCTTGCCTTTCCTTCCTTTTCCTTACCTTCCTTACCTTCCGTTACTCTTTGCTTCCCTTCCCTGCATTGCCTAGCCTTGCGTTGTCGTGCCTTAGCCTTATCTCGCCTGACCGTGCCTTCCTTTGCTTTAAGCTTTCCTTGCATTGTCGTGCATTGCCTAGCCTTGCGTTGTCGTGCATTAGCCTTGCCTAGCCTCACCGTGCCTTGCCTTGCGTTACCCTTTCCTTGCCTTGCCGTGCATTGCCTAGCCGTGCGTTGTCGTGCCTTAGCCTTGTTACCCCTTGCCGTGCCGTTCCTTCCGTTACCCTTGCCTTCCCTTGCTTTCCCTTGCCTTCCTTGCGTTCCGTTACTCTTTGCTTGCTTTCCGTGCATTGCCTAGCCTTGCGTTGTCATGCCTTAGCCTTGCCTCGCCTGACCGTGCTTTCCCATGCGTTACCCTTTCCTTGCCTTGCCGTGCATTGCCTAGCGTGCGTTGTCGTGCCTTAGCCTTGTTTCCCCTTGCCGTGCCGTTCCTTCCGTTACACTTGCCTTTCCTTGCTTTCCCTTGCCTTCCTTACCTTCCGTTACTCTTTGCTTGCCTTCCGTGCATTGCCTAGCCTTACTTTGTCGTGCCTTAGCCTTGCCTCGCCTGACCGTGCTTTCCCATGCGTTACCCTTTCCTTGCCTTGCCGTTCATTCCCTAGCGTTCGGTGTCGTGCCTTAGACTTGTTTCCCCTTGCCGTGCCGTTCCTTCCGTTACACTTGCCTTTCCTTGCTTTTCCTTGCCTTGCTTACCTTCCGTTACTCTTTGCTTGCCTTCCCTGAATTGCCAAGCCTTGCGTTGTCGTGCCTTTGCCTTATCTCGCCTGACCTTGCCTTCCTTTGCTTTAAGCTTTCCTTGCATTGTCGTGCATTGCCTAGCCTTGCGTTGTCGTGCCTTAGCCTTGCCTCGCCTGAACGTGCTTTCCCATGCGTTACCCTTTCCTTGCCTTGCCGTGCATTGCCCAGCCTGCGTTGCCGTGCCTTAGCCTTGTGTCCCCTTGCCGTGCAGTTCCTTCCGTTACCCTTGCCTTTCCTTGCTTTTCCTTGCCTTGCTTACCTTCCGTTACTCTTTGCTTCCCTTCCCTGCATTGCCTAGCCTTGCGTTCCTTGCCTTGCCGTGCATTGCCTAGCCGTCCGTTGTCGTGCATTAGCCTTGACTTGCCTCACCGTGCCTTGCCTTGCGTTACCCTTTCCTTGCCTTGCCGTGCATTGCCTAGCCGTGCGTTGTCGTGCCTTAGCCTTGTTTCCCCTTGCCGTGCCGTGCCTTTTGTTACACTTGCCTTGCCTTGCTTTGCCTTGCCTTCCTTTCCTTCCGTTACTCTTTCCTTGCCTAGCCGTGCACTGCATAGCCTTGCGTTGTCGTGCATTAGCCTTGCCTCGCCTGACAGTGCCTTGCTTGCGTTACCCTTTCCTTGTCTTGCCGTGCATTGCCTAGCCGTCCGTTGTCGTGCATTAGCCTTGCCTTGCCTCACCGTGCCTTGCCTTGCCTTACCCTTTCCTTCCCTATCCGTGGATTCCCTAGCTGTGCGTTGTCGTGCCTTAGCCTTGTTTCCCCTTGCGGTGCGGTTCCTTCCGTTACCCTTGCCTTCCCTTGCTTTCCCTTGCCTTCCTTGCGTTCCGTTACTCTTTGCTTGCTTTCCGTGCATTGCCTAGCCTTGCGTTGTCATGCCTTAGCCTTGCCTCGCCTGACCGTGCTTTCCCATGCGTTACCCTTTCCTTGCCTTGCCGTGCATTGCCTAGCCGTGCGTTGTCGTGCCTTTGCCTTGTTTCCACTTGCCGTGCCGTTCCTTCCGTTACACTTGCCTTTCCCTGCTTTCCCTTGCCTTCCTTACCTTCCGTTACTCTTTGCTTGCCTTCCGTACATTGCCTAGCCTTGCGTTGTCGTGCCTTAGCGTTGCCTCGCCTGACCGTGCTTGCAAATGCGTTACCCTTTCCTTGCCTTGCCGTTCATTGCCTAGCGTTTGGTGTCGTGCCTTAACCTTGTTTCCCCTTGCCGTGCCGTTCCTTCCGTTACCCTGGCCTTTCCTTGCTTTTCCTTGCCTAGCTTACCTTCCGTTACTCTTTGCTTGCCTTCCCTGAATTTCCTAGCCTTGCGTTGTCTTGCCTTAGCCTTATCTCGCCTAACCTTGCCTTCCTTTGCTTTAAGCTTTCCTTGCATTTTCGTGCATCGCCTAGCCTTG
The DNA here is from genome assembly GCF_037893015.1 of Macrotis lagotis. Taxonomy (NCBI): domain Eukaryota; kingdom Metazoa; phylum Chordata; class Mammalia; order Peramelemorphia; family Peramelidae; genus Macrotis; species Macrotis lagotis. Next base: position 89,290 of record NW_027422142.1, on the reverse strand, counting down.
CGTTTTCGTGCATTAGCCTTGCCTAGCCTCACCGTGCCTTTCCTTGCGATACCCTTTGCTTTCCTTGCCGTGCATTGCCTAGCCGTGCGTTGTCGTGCCTTAGCCTTGTTTCCCCTTGCCGTGCCGTACCTTCCGTTACACTTGCCTATCTTTGCTTTCCCTTGCCTTCCTTACCTTCCGTTACCCTTTGCTTGCCTTCCGTGCATTGCCTAGCCTTGCGTTGTCGTGCCTTAGCCTTGCCTCGCCTGAACGTGCTTTCCCATGCGTTACCCTTTCCTTGCCTTGCCGTGCATTGCCTAGCCTACGTTGCCGTGCCTTAGCCTTGTTTCCCCTTGCCGTGCCGTTCCTTCCGTTACCCTTGCCTTTCCTTGCTTTTACTTGCCTTGCTTACCTTCCGTTACTCTTTGCTTCTCTTCCCTGCATTGCCTAGCCTTGCGTTGTCGTGCCTTAGCCTTATCTCGCCTGACCGTGCCTTCCTTTGCTTTAAGCTTTCCTTGCATTGTCGTGCATTGCCTAGCCTTGCGTTGTCGTGCATTAGCCTTGCCTAGACTCACCGTGCCTTGCCTTGCGTTACCCTTTCCTTGCATTGCCCTGCATTGCCTAGCCGTGCGTTGTCGTGCCTTAGCCTTGTTTCCCCTTGCCGTGCCGTTCCTTCCGTTACACTTGCCTTTCTTTGCTTTCCCTTGCCTTCCTTACCTTCCGTTACTCTTTGCTTGCCTTCCGTGCATTGCCTAGCCTTGCGTTGTCATGCCTTAGCCTTGCCCCGCCTTACCGTGCTTTCCGATGCGTTACCCTTTCCTTGCCTTGCCGTGCATTGCCTAGCGTTCAGTGTCGTGCCTTAGACTTGTTTCCCCTTGCCGTGCCGTTCCTTCCGTTACCATTGCCTTTCCTTGCTTTCCCTTGCCTTCCTTACCTTCTGTTACACTTTGCTTGCCTTCCGTGCATTGCCTAGCCTTGCGTTGTCGTGCCTTAGCCTTATCTGGCCTGACCGTGCCTTCCTTTGCTTTAAGCTTTCCTTGCATTGTCGTGCATTGCCTAGCCTTGCGTTGTCGTGCATTAACCTTGCCTAGCCTCACCGTGCCTTGCCTTGCGTTACCCTTTCCTTGCCTTGCCGTGCATTTCCTAGCCGTGTGTTGTCGTGCCTTAGCCTTGTTTCCCCTTGCCGTTGCGTGCCTTTTGTTACACTTGCCTTGCCTGGCTTTCCTTGCCTTCCTTTCCTTCCGTTACTCTTTCCTTGCCTTGCCGTGCATTGCCTAGCCCTGCGTTGTCGTGCCTTAGCCTTGTTACCCCTTGCCGTGCCGTTCCTTCCGTTACCCTTGCCTTCCCTTGCTTTCCCTTGCCTTCCTTGCGTTCCGTTACTCTTTGCTTGCTTTCCGTGCATTGCCTAGCCTTGCGTTGTCATGCCTTAGCCTTGCCTCGCCTGACCGTGCTTTCCCATGCGTTACCCTTTCCTTGAATTGCCGTGCATTGCCTAGCGTGCGTTGTCGTGCCTTAGCCTTGTTTCCACTTGCCATGCCATTCCTTCCGTTACACTTGCCTTTCCTTGCTTTCAGTTGCTTTCTTTGGCTTCCGTTACTCTTTGCTTACCTTCCGTGCATTGGCCAGCCTTGTGTTGTCGTGCCTTAGCCTTGCCTGGCCTGACCATGCCTTGCCTTGCGTTACCCTTTCCTTCCCTATCCGTTGATGCCCTAGCTGTGCGTTGTCGTGCCTTAGCCTTGTTTCCCCTTGCGGTGACGTGCCTTCCGTTACCCTTGCCTTGCCTTGCTATCCCTTGTCTTCCTTGCTTTCCGTTACTCTTTCCTTGCCTAGCCGTGCACTGCCTAGCCGTGCCTTGTCGTGCCTTGGACTTGTTTCACCTTGCCATAGCCTTGCTTGCGTTGCCCTGCTTTGCATTGCCTTCCTTGCCTTCCGTTACTCTTTGCTTGCCTTCCGTGCATTGCCTAGCCTTGCGTTGTCGTGCCTTAGCCTTGCCTCGCCTGACCGTGCCTTGCCTTGCGTTACCCCTTCCTTGCCTTGCCGTGCATTGCCTAGCCTTGCGTTGTCGTGCATTAGCCTTGTTTCCCCTTGCCGAGCCGTTCATTCCGTTACCCTTGCCTTGTCTTCCTTTCCCTTGCCTTCCGTGCCTTCCGTTACCCTTTCCTTGCCTGGCCGTGCATTGCCTAGCCGTGCGTTGTCGTGCATTAGCCTTGCCTTGACTCACCGTGCCTTGCCTTGCGTTACCCTTTCCTTGCCTGGCCGTGGATTGCCTAGCCGTGCGTTGCCGTGCCTTAGCCTTGTTTCCCCTTGCCGTGCCGTGCCTTTTCTTACACTTGCCTTGCCTTGATTTGCCTTGCCTTCCATTCCTTCCGTTACTCTTTCCTTGCCTAGCCGTGCACTGCCTAGCCTTGCGTTGTCGTGCATTAGCCTTGTCTTGCCTCACCGTGCCTTGTCTTGCGTTACACTTTCCTTGCCTGACCGTGCATTGCCTAGCCGTGAGTTGCCGTGCCTTAGCCTTGTTTCCCCTTTCCGAGCCGTTCATTCCGTTACCCTTGCCTTGCGTTCCTTTCCCTTGCCTTCCTTGCCTTCCGTTACTCTTTGCTTGCCTTCCGTGCATTGCCTAGCCTTGCGTTGTCGTGCCTTAGCCTTGTTTCCCCTTGCCGTGCCGTTCCTTCCCTTACACTTAACTTGCCTTGCTTTCCGTTGCTTTCTTTGGCTTCCGTTACTCTTTGCTTACCTTCCGTGTATTGGCCAGCCTTGTGTTGTCGTGCCTTAGCCTTGCCTGGCCTGACCGTGCCTTGCCTTGCGTTACCCTTTCCTTTCCTGGCCGTGCATTGCCTAGCCGTGCGTTGCCGTGCCTTAGCCTTGTTTCCCCTTGCCGAGCCGTTCATTCCGTTACCCTTGCCTTGCCTTCCTTTCCCTTGCCTTCCTTGCCTTCCGTTACTCTTTGCTTGCCTTCCGTGCATTGCCTAGCCTTGCGTTGTCGTGCCCAAGCCTTGCCTCGCCTGACCGTGCCTTCCCTTGCGTTACCCTTTCCTTGCCTTGCCGTGCATTGCTTAGCCGTGCGTTGTCGTGCATTAGCCTTGCCTTGCCTCACCGTGCCTTGCCTTGCGTTACCCTTTCCTTCCCTATCCGTTGATGCTCTAGCTGTGCGTTGTCGTGCCTTAGCCTTGTTTCCCCTTGCGGTGCCGTGCCTTCCGTTACCCTTGCCTTGCCTTGCTTTCCCCTGCCTTCCTTCCCTTCCGTTACTCATTCCTTGCCTAGCCGTGCACTGCCTAGCCGTGCGTTGTCGTGCCTTAGCCTTGTTTCCCCTTGCCGTGCCTTTCCTTCCCTTACCCTTACATTGCCTTGATTTCCCTTGTATTCCTTGCCTTCCGTTAGTCTTTGCTTACGTTCCGTGCATTGCCTAGCCTTGCGTTGTCGTGCCTTAGCCTTGCCTCGACTGACAGTGCCTTGCCTTGCGTTACCCTTTCCTTGCGTTGCCGTGCATTGCCTAGCCATGCGTTGTCGTGCCTTACCCTTGATTCCCCTTGCCGTGCCGTGCCTTTTGTTACACTTGCCTTGCCTTCCTTTGCCTTGCCTTCTTTTCCTTCCGTTACTCTTTCCTTGCCTAGCCGTGCACTGCCTAGCCTTGCGTTGTCGTGCATTAGCCTTGCCTCGCCTGACAGTGCCTTGCCTTGCGTTACCCTTTCCTTGCCTTGCCGTGCATTGCCTAGCCGTGCGTTGTCGTGCCTTAGCCTTGTTTCCCCTTTCCGTGCCGTTCCTTCCCTTACCCTTACCTTGCCTTGCTTTCCCTTCCTTTCCTTGCCTTCCGTTACTCTTTGCTTACCTTCCGTGCATTGCCTAGCCTTCCGTTGTCGTGCCTTGGCCTTGCTTCGCCTGACAGTGCCTTGCCTTGCGTTACCCTTTCCTTGCCTGACCGTGCATTGCCTAGCCGTGCGTTGCCGTGCCTTAGCCTTGTTTCCCCTTGCCGAGCCGTTCATTCCGTTACGCTTGCCTTGCCTTCCTTTCCCTTGCCTTCCTTGCCTTCCGTTACTCTTTGCTTGCCTTCCGTGCATTGCCTAGCCTTGCGTTGTCGTGCCTTAGCCTTGCCTTGCCTGACAGTGCCTTGCCTTGCGTTACCTTTTCCTTGCCTTGCAGTGCATTGCCTAAACGTGCGTTGTCGTGCCTTAGCCTTATTTCACCTTGCCGTAGACTTGCTTGCGTTGCCTTGCTTTGCCTTGCCTTCCTTGCCTTCCGTTACTCTTTGCTTGCCTTCCGTGCATTGCATAGCCTTACGTTGTCGTGCCTTAGCCTTGCCTCGCCTGACCATGCCTTGCCTTGCGTTACCCTTTCCTTGCCTTGCCGTTCATTGCCTAGCCGTTCGTTGTCGTGCATTAGCCTTGCCTTGCCTCACCGTGCCTTGCCTTGCGTTACCCTTTCCTTGCCTTGCCGTGCATTGCCTAGCCGTGCGTTGTCGTGCATTAGCCTTGCCTTGCCTCACCGTGCCTTGCCTTGCGTTACTCTTTCCTTGCCTTGCCGTTCATTGCCTAGCCGTGCGTTGTCGTGCCTTAGCCTTGTTTCCCCTTGCCGTGCCGTTCCTTCCCTTACACTTAACTTGCCTTGCTTTCCGTTGCTTTCTTTGGCTTCCGTTACTCTTGGCTTACCTTCCGTGCATTGGCCAGCCTTGTGTTGTCGTGCCTTAGCCTTGCCTGGCCTGACCGTGCGTTGCCTTGCGTTACCCTTTCCTTTCCTGGCCGTGCATTGCCTAGCCGTGCATTGCCGTGCCTTAGCCTTGTTTCCCCTTTCCGAGCCGTTCATTCCCTTACCCTTGCCTTGCCTTGCTTTCCCTTGCCTTCCTTGCCTTCCGTTACTCATTCCTTGCCTAGCCGTGCACTGCCTAGACGTGCGCTGTCGTGCCTTAGCCTTGTTTCACTTGCCGTGCCTTTCCTTCCCTTACCCTTACATTGCCTTTATTTCCCTTGTATTCCTTGCCTTCCGTTACTCTTTGCTTGCCTTCCGTGCATGGCCTAGCCTTCCGTTGTCGTGCCTTAGCCTTGCCTCGCCTGACCGTGCCTTGCCTTGCGTTACCCTTTCCTTGCCTGGCCGTGCATTGCCTAGCCGTGCGTTGTCGTGCATTAGCCTTGTTTCCCCTTGCCGAGCCGTTCATTCCGTTACGCTTGCCTTGCCTTCCTTTCCCTTGCCTTCCTTGCCTTCCGTTACCCTTTCCTTGCCTGGCCGTGCATTGCCTAGCCGTGCGTTGTCGTGCATTAGCCTTGCCTTGCCTCACCGTGCCATGCCTTGCGTTACCCTTTCCTTCCCTGGCTGTGCATTGCCTAGACGTGCGTTGCCGTCCCTTAGCCTTGTTTCCCCTTGCCCTGCCGTGCCTTTTCTTACACATGCCTTGCCTTGATTTGCCTTGCCTTCCATTCCTTCCGTTACTCTTTCCTTGCCTAGCCGTGCACTGCCTAGCCGTGCATTGTCGTGCATTAGCCTTGCCTTGCCTCACGGTGCCTTGCCTTGCGTTACCCTTTCCTGGCCTTGCCGTGCATTGCCTAGCCGTACGTTATCGTTCCATAGCCTTGTTTCCTCTTGCCGTGCCGTTCCTTCCCTTACCCTTACATTGCCTTGATTTCCCTTGCATTCCTCGCCTTCCGTTACTCTTTGCTTACCTTCCGTGCATTGCCTTGCCTTGCGTTGTCGTTCCTTAGCCTTGCCTCGCCTGACAGTGCCTTGCCTTGCGTTACCCTTTCCTTGCCTTGCCGTGCATTGCGTAGCCGTGCGTTGTCTTGCCTTAGATTTGTTTCCCCTTGCCGTGCCGTTCCTTCCCTTACCCTTCCCTTGCCTTGCTTTCCCTTGATTTCCTTGCCTTCCGTTACACTTTGCTTACCTTCCGTGCATTGCCTAGCCTTGCGTTGTCGTGCCTTAGCCTTGCCTCGCCGGAGAGTGCCTTGCTTGCGTTACCCTTTCCTTGCCTTGCCGTGCATTGCCTAGCCGTCCGTTGTCGTGCATTAGCCTTGCCTTGCACCACCGTGCTTTGCCTTGCGTTACCCTTTCCTTCCCTATCCGTGGATTCCCTAGCTGTGCATTGTCGTGCCTTAGCCTTGTTTCCCCTTGCGGTGTCTTGCCTTCCGTTACCCTTGCCTTGCCTTGCTTTCCCTTGCCTTCCTTGCCTTCCGTTACTATTTCCTTACCTAGCCGTGCACTGCCTAGCCGTGCGTTGTCGTGCCTTAGCCTTGTTTCCCCTTGCCATGCCGTTCCTTCCCGTACCCTTAATTGCCTTGCTTTCCGTTGCTTTCTTTGGCTTCCGTTACTCTTCGCTTACCTTCCGTGCATTGGCCAGCCTTGTGTTGTCGTGCCTTAGCCTTGCCTGGCCTGACCGTCCCTTGCCTTGCGTTACCCTTTCCTTGCCTGGCCGTGCATTGCCTAGCCGTGCGTTGCCGTGCCTTAGCCTTGTTTCCCCTTGCCGAGCCGTTCATTCCGTTACCCTTGCCTTGCCTTCGTTTCCCTTGCCTTCCTTGCCTTCCGTTACCCTTTACTTGCGTGGCCGTGCATTGCTTAGCCGTGCGTTGTCGTGCATTAGCCTTGCCTTGCCTCACCGTGCCTTGCCTTGCGTTACCCTTTCCTTCCCTATCCGTTGATTCCCTAGCTGTGCGTTGTCGTGCCTTAGCCTTGTTTCCCCTTGCGGTGCCGTGCCTTCCGTTACCCTTGCCTTGCCTTGCTTTCCCTTGCCTTCCTTGCCTTCCGTTAATCTTTCCTTGCCTAGCCGTGCACTGCCTAGCCGTGCGTTGTCGTGCCTTAGCCTTGTTTGCCATTGCCGTGCCGTTCCTTCCCTTCCCCTTGCCTTGCCTTGCTTTCTCTTGCCTTCCTTGCCTTCCGTTACCCTTTCCTTGCCTAGCCGTGCACTGCCTAGCCGTGCGTTGTCGTGCCTTAGCCTTGTTTCACCTTGCCATAGCCTTGCTTGCGTTGCCTTGCTTTGCATTGCCTTCCTTGCCTTCCGTTACTCTTTGCTTGCCTTCCGTGCATTGCCTAGCCTTGCGTTGTCGTGCCTTAGCCTTGCCTTGCTCTCCCCTTGTCTTCCCTTGCGTTACCCTTTCCTTGCCTTGCCGTTCATTGCCTACCCGTGCGTTGTCGTGCCTTAGCCTTGTTTCCCCTTGCCATGCCGTTTCTTCCCTTACCCTTAACTTCCCTAGCTTTCCGTTGCTTTCTTTGGCTTCCGTTAGTCTTTGCTTACCTTCCGTGCATTGGCCAGCCTTGTGTTGTCGTGCCTTAGCCTTGCCTGGCCTGACCGTGCCTTGCCTTGCGTTACCCTTTCCTTGCTTAGCCGTGCGTTGCCGTGCCTTAGCCTTGTTTCCCCTTGCCGAGCCGTTCATTCCGTTACCCTTGCCTTGCCTTCCTTTCCCTTGCCTTCCTTGCCTTCCGTTACCCTTTCCTTGCCTGGCCGTGCATTGCCTAGCCGTGCGTTGTCGTGAATTAGCCTTGCCTTGCCTCACCGTGCCTTGCCTTGCGTTACCCTTTCCTTCCCTATCCGTTGATTCCCTAGCTGTGCGTTGTCGTGCCTTAGCCTTGTTTCCCTTTGCGGTGCCGTGCCTTCCGTTACCTTTGCCTTGCCTTACTTTCCCTTGCCTTCCTTGCCTTCCGTTACTCTTTCCTTGCTTGGCCGTGCACTGCCTAGCCGTGTGTTGTCGTGCCTTAGCCTTGTTTCCCCTTGCCGTGCCGTTCCTTCCCTTACCCTTGCCTTGCCTTGCTTTCTCTTGCCTTCCTTGCCTTCCGTTACTCTTTCCTTGCCTAGCCGTGCACTGCCTAGCCGTGCGTTGTCGGGCCTTAGCCTTGTTTCACCTTGCCATAGCCTTGCTTGCGTTGCCTTGCTTTGCCTTGCCTTCCTTGCCTTCCGTTACTCCTTGGTGCCTTCCGTGCATTGCCTAGCCTTGCGTTGTCGTCCCTTAGCCTTTATTCACCTTGCCATAGCTTTGCTTGCGTTGCCGTGCTTTGCCTTGCATTCCTTGCCTTCCGTTACTCTTTGCTTGCCTTCCGTGCATTGCCTAGCCTTGCGTTGTCATGCCTTAGCCTTGCTTCGCCTGACCGTGCTTTCCCATGCGTTACCCTTTCCTTGCCTTGCCGTGCATTGCCTAGCGTGCGTTGTCGTGCCTTAGCCTTGTTTCCCCTTGCCGTGCCGTTCCTTCCGTTACACTTGCCTTTCCTTGCTTTCCCTTGCCTTCCTTACCTTCCGTTACTCTTTGCTTGCCTTCCGTGCATTGCCTAGCCTTGCGTTGTCGTGCCTTAGCCTTGCCTCGCCTGACCGTGCTTTCCCATGCGTTACCCTTTCCTTGCCTTGCCGTTCATTCCTTAGCGTTCGGTGTCGTGCCTTAGACTTGTTTCCCCTTGCCGTGCCGTTCCTTCCGTTACACTTGCCTTTCCTTGCTTTTCCTTGCCTTGCTTACCTTCCGTTACTCTTTGCTTGCCTTCCCTGAATTGCCTAGCCTTGCGTTGTCGTGCCTTTGCCTTATCTCGCCTGACCTTGCCTTCCTTTGCTTTAAGCTTTCCTTGCATTGTCGTGCATTGCCTAGCCTTGCGTTGTCGTGCCTTAGCCTTGCCTCGCCTGAACGTGCTTTCCCATGCGTTACCCTTTCCTTGCCTTGCCGTGCATTGCCCAGCCTGCGTTGCCGTGTCTTAGCCTTGTTTCCCCTTGCCGTGCAGTTCCTTCCGTTACCCTTGCCTTTCCTTGCTTTTCCTTGCCTTGCTTACCTTCCGTTACTCTTTGCTTCCCTTCCCTGCATTGCCTAGCCTTGCGTTCCTTGCCTTGCCGTGCATTGCCTAGCCGTCCGTTGTCGTGCATTAGCCTTGCCTTGCCTCACCGTGCCTTGCCTTGCGTTACCCTTTCCTTCCCTATCCGTGGATTCCCTAGCTGTGCGTTGTCGTGCCTTAGCCTTGTTTCCCCTTGCCGTGCCGTTCCTTCCGTTACCCTTGCCTTTCCTTGCTTTCCCTTGCCTTCCTTACCTTCCGTTACTCTTTCCTTGCCTTCCGTGCATTGCCTAGCCTTGCGTTGTCGTTCCTTAGCGTTGCCTCGCCTGACCGTGCTTTCAAATGCGTTACCCTTTCCTTCCTTGCCGTTCATTGCCTAGCGTTCGGTGTCGTGCCTTAGACTTGTTTCCCCTTGCTGTGCCGTTCCTTCCGTTACCCTGGCCTTTCCTTCCTTTTCCTTGCCTTGCTTACCTTCCGTTACTCTTTGCTTGCCTTCCCTGAATTGCCTAGCCTTGCGTTGTGGTGCCTTTGCCTTATCTCGGCTGACCTTGCCTTCCTTTGCTTTAAGCTTTCCTTGCATTGTCGTGCATTGCCTAGCCTTGCGTTGTCGTGCCTTAGCCTTGCCTCGCCTGAACGTGCTTTCCCATGCGTTACCCTTTCCTTGCCTTGCCGTGCATTGCCCAGCCTGCGTTGCCGTGCCTTAGCCTTGTTTCCCCTTGCCGTGCAGTTCCTTCCGTTACCCTAGCCTTTCCTTGCTTTTCCTTGCCTTGCGTACCTTCCGTTACTCTTTGCTTCCCTTCCCTGCATTGCCTAGCCTTGCGTTGTCGTGCCTTAGCCTTATCTCGCCTGACCGTGCCTTCCTTTGCTTTAAGCTTTCCTTGCATTGTTGTGCATTGCCTAGCCTTGCGTTGTCGTGCATTAGCCTTGCCTAGCCTCACCGTGCCTTGCCTTGCGTTACCCTTTCCTTGCCTTGCCGTGCATTGCTTAGCCGTGCGTTGTCGTGCCTTAGCCTTGTTTACCCTTGCTGTGCCGTGCCTTTTTCTGACATTTGCCTTGCCTGGCGTTGCCTTGCCTTCCTTTCCTTCCGTTACTCTTTCCTTGCCTTGCCGTGCATTGCCTAGCCTTGCATTGTCGTGCCTTATCCTTGCCTCACCTGACCGTGCCTTCCCCTGCGTTACCCTTTCCTTGCCTTGCCGTGCATTGCCTAGCCCTGCGTTGTCGTGCCTTAGCCTTGTTATCCCTTGCAGTGCCGTTCCTTCCGTTACCCTTGCCTTGTCTTGCTTTCCCTTGCCTTCCTTGCGTTCCGTTACTCTTTGCTTGCTTTCCGTGCATTGCCTAGCCTTGCGTTGTCATGCCTTAGCCTTGCCTCGCCTGACCGTGCTTTCTCATGCGTTACCCTTTCCTTGCCTTGCCGTGCATTGCCTAGCCGTGCGTTGTCGTGCCTTTGCCTTGTTTCCCCTTGCCGTGCCGTTCCTTCCGTTACACTTGCCTTTCCCTGCTTTCCCTTGCCTTCCTTACCTTCCGTTACTCTTTGCTTGCCTTCCGTACATTGCCTAGCCTTGCGTTGTCGTGCCTTAGCGTTGCCTCGCCTGACCGTGCTTTCAAATGCGTTACCCTTTCCTTGCCTTGCCGTTCATTGCCTAGCGTTCGTTGTCGTGCCTTAGCCTTGTTTCCCCTTGCCGTGCCGTTCCTTCCGTTACCCTGGCCTTTCCTTGCTTTTCCTTGCCTAGCTTACCTTCCGTTACTCTTTGCTTGCCTTCCCTGAATTTCCTAGCCTTGCGTTGTCTTGCCTTAGCCTTATCTCGCCTAACCTTGCCTTCCTTTGCTTTAAGCTTTCCTTGCATTTTCGTGCATCGCCTAGCCTTGCGTTTTCGTGCATTAGCCTTGCCTAGCCTCACCGTGCCTTTCCTTGCGATACCCTTTGCTTTCCTTGCCGTGCATTGCCTAGCCGTGCGTTGTCGTGCCTTAGCCTTGTTTCCCCTTGCCGTGCCGTACCTTCCGTTACACTTGCCTTTCTTTGCTTTCCCTTGCCTTCCTTACCTTCCGTTACCCTTTGCTTGCCTTCCGTGCATTGCCTAGCCTTGCGTTGTGGTGCCTTAGCCTTGCCTCGCCTGAACGTGCTTTCCCATGCGTTACCCTTTCCTTGCCTTGCCGTGCATTGCCTAGCCTACGTTGCCGTGCCTTAGCCTTGTTTCCCCTTGCCGTGCCGTTCCTTTCGTTACCCTTGCCTTTCCTTGCTTTTCCTTGCCTTGCTTACCTTACGTTACTCTTTGCTTCCCTTCCCTGCATTGCCTAGCCTTGCGTTCCTTGCCTTGCCGTGCATTGCCTAGCCGTCCGTTGTCGTGCATTAGCCTTGCCTTGCCTCACCGTGCCTTGCCTTGCGTTACCCTTTCCTTCCCTATCCGTGGATTCCCTAGCTGTGCGTTGTCGTGCCTTAGCCTTGTTTCCCCTTGCCGTGCCGTTCCTTCCGTTACCCTTGCCTTTCCTTGCTTTCCCTTGCCTTCCTTACCTTCCGTTACTCTTTCTTCCCTTCCGTGCATTGCCTAGCCTTGCGTTGTCGTTCCTTAGCGTTGCCTCGCCTGACCGTGCTTTCAAATGCGTTACCCTTTCCTTCCTTGCCGTTCATTGCCTAGCGATCGGTGTCGTGCCTTAGATTTGTTTCCCCTTGCCGTGCCGTTCCTTCCGTTACCCTGGCCTTTCCTAACTTTTTCTTGCCTTGCTTACCTTCCGTTACTCTTTGCTTGCCTTCCCTGAATTGCCTAACCTTGCGTTGTGGTGCCTTTGCCTTATCTCGGCTGACCTTGCCTTCCTTTGCTTTAAGCTTTCCTTGCATTGTCGTGCATTGCCTAGCCTTGCGTTGTCGTGCCTTAGCCTTGCCTCGCCTGAACGTGCTTTCCCATGCGTTACCCTTTCCTTGCCTTGCCGTGCATTGCCCAGCCTGCGTTGCCGTGCCTTAGCCTTGTTTCCCCTTGCCGTGCAGTTCCTTCCGTTACCCTAGCCTTTCCTTGCTTTTCCTTGCCTTGCGTACCTTCCGTTACTCTTTGCTTCCCTTCCCTGCATTGCCTAGCCTTGCGTTGTCGTGCCTTAGCCTTATCTCGCCTGACCGTGCCTTCCTTTGCTTTAAGCTTTCCTTGCATTGTCGTGCATTGCCTAGCCTTGCGTTGTCGTGCATTAGCCTTGCCTAGCCTCACCGTGCCTTGCCTTGCGTTACCCTTTCCTTGCCTTGCCGTGCATTGTCGTGCCTTAGCCTTGTTTACCCTTGCTGTGCCGTGCCTTTTTCTTACATTTGCCTTGCCTGGTGTTGCCTTGCCTTCCTTTCCTTCCGTTACTCTTTCCTTGCCTTGCCGTGCATTGCCTAGCCTTGCATTGTCGTGCCTTATCCTTGCCTCACCTGACCGTGCCTTCCCCTGCGTTACCCTTTCCTTGCCTTGCCGTGCATTGCCTAGCCCTGCGTTGTCGTGCCTTAGCCTTGTTATCCCTTGCAGTGCCGTTCCTTCCGTTACCCTTGCCTTCCCTTGCTTTCCCTTGCCTTCCTTGCGTTCCGTTACTCTTTGCTTGCTTTCCGTGCATTGCCTAGCCTTGCGTTGTCATGCCTTAGCCTTGCCTCGCCTGACCGTGCTTTCTCATGCGTTACCCGTTCCTTGCCTTGCCGTGCATTGCCTAGCCGTGCGTTGTCTTGCCTTTGCCTTGTTTCCCCTTGCCGTGCCGTTCCTTCCGTTACACTTGCCTTTCCCTGCTTTCCCTTGCCTTGCTTACCTTCCGTTACTCTTTGCTTGCCTTCCGTACATTGCCAAGCCTTGCGTTGTCGTGCCTTAGCGTTGCCTCGCCTGACCGTGCTTTCAAATGCGTTACCCTTTCCTTGCCTTGCCGTTCATTGCCTAGCGTTCGGTGTCGTGCCTTAGCCTTGTTTCCCCTTGCCGTGCCGTTCCTTCCGTTACCCTGGCCTTTCCTTGCTTTTCCTTGCCTAGCTTACCTTCCTTTACTCTTTGCTTGCCTTCCCTGAATTTCCTAGCCTTGCGTTGTCTTGCCTTAGCCTTATCTCGCCTAACCTTGTCTTCCTTTGCTTTAAGCTTTCCTTGCATTTTCCTGCATCGCCTAGCCTTGCGTTTTCGTGCATTAGCCTTGCCTAGCCTCACCGTGCCTTTCCTTGCGATACCCTTTGCTTTCCTTGCCGTGCATTGCCTAGCCGTGCGTTGTCGTGCCTTAGCCTTGTTTCCCCTTGCCGTGCCGTACCTTCCGTTACACTTGCCTTTCTTTGCTTTCCCTTGCCTTCCTTACCTTCCGTTACCCTTTGCTTGCCTTCCGTGCATTGCCTAGCCTTGCGTTGTCGTGCCTTAGCCTTGCCTCGCCTGAACGTGCTTTCCCATGCGTTACCCTTTCCTTGCCTTGCCGTGCATTGCCTAGCCTACGTTGCCGTGCCTTAGCCTTGTTTCCCCTTGCCCTGCCGTTCCTTCCGTTACCCTTGCCTTTCCTTGCTTTTACTTGCCTTGCTTACCTTCCGTTACTCTTTGCTTCTCTTCCCTGCATTGCCTAGCCTTGCGTTGTCGTGCCTTAGCCTTATCTCGCCTGACCGTGCCTTCCTTTGCTTTAAGCTTTCCTTACATTGTCGTGCATTGCCTAGCCTTGCGTTGTCGTGCATTAGCCTTGCCTAGACTCACCGTGCCTTGCCTTGCGTTACCCTTTCCTTGCATTGCCCTGCATTGCCTAGACGTGCGTTGTCGTGCCTTAGCCTTGTTTCCCCTTGCCGTGCCGTTCCTTCCGTTACACTTGCCTTTCTTTTCTTTCCCTTGCCTTCCTTACCTTCCGTTACTCTTTGCTTGCCTTCCGTGCATTGCCTAGCCTTGCGTTGTCATGCCTTAGCCTTGCCTCGCCTGACCGTGCTTTCCCATGCGTTACCCTTTCCTTGCCTTGCCGTGCATTGCCTAGCGTTCGGTGTCGTGCCTTAGGCTTGTTTCCCCTTGCCGTGCCGTTCCTTCCGTTACCATTGCCTTTCCTTGCTTTCCCTTGCCTTCCTTACCTTCCGTTACTCTTTGCTTGCCTTCCGTGCATTGCCTAGCCTTGCGTTGTCATGCCTTAGCCTTATCTGGCCTGACCGTGCCTTCCTTTGCTTTAAGCTTTCCTTGTATTGTCGTGCATTGCCTAGCCTTGCGTTGTCGTGCATTAACCTTGCCTAGCCTAACCGTGCCTTGCCTTGCGTTACCCTTTCCTTGCCTTGCCGTGCATTTCCTAGCCGTGTGTTGTCGTGCCTTAGCCTTGTTTCCCCTTGCCGTTGCGTGCCTTTTGTTACACTTGACTTGCCTGGCTTTCCTTGCCTTCCGTTCCTTCCGGTACTCTTTCCTTGCCTTGCCGTGCATTGCCTAGCCCTGCGTTGTCGTGCCTTAGCCTTGTTACCACTTGCCGTGCCGTTCCTTCCGTTACCCTTGCCTTCCCTTGCTTTCCCTTGCCTTCCTTGCGTTCCGTTACTCTTTGCTTGCTTTCCGTGCATTGCCTAGCCTTGCGTTGTCATGCCTTAGCCTTGCCTCGCCTGACCGTGCTTTCTCATGCGTTACCCTTTCCTTGCCTTGCCGTGCATTGCCTAGCCGTGCGTTGTCGTGCCTTTCCCTTGTTTCCCCTTGCCGTGCCGTTCCTTCCGTTACACTTGCCTTTCCCTGCTTTCCCTTGCCTTCCTTTCCTTCAGTTACTCTTTCCTTGCCTTGCCGTGCATTGCCTAGCCTTGCATTGTCGTGCCTTATCCTTGCCTCACCTGACCGTGCCTTCCCCTGCGTTACCCTTTCCTTGCCTTGCCGTGCATTGCCTAGCCCTGCGTTGTCGTGCCTTAGCCTTGTTACCCCTTGCAGTGCCGTTCCTTCCGTTACCCTTGCCTTCCGTTGCTTTCCCTTGCCTTCCTTGCGTTCCGTTACTCTTTGCTTGCTTTCCGTGCATTGCCTAGCCTTGCGTTGTCATGCCTTAGCCTTGCCTCGCCTGACCGTGCTTTCCCATGCGTTACCCTTTCCTTGCCTTGCCGTGCATTGCCTAGCCGTGCGTTGTCGTGCCTTTGCCTTGTTTCCCCTTGCCGTGCCGTTCCTTCCGTTACACTTGCCTTTCCCTGCTTTCCCTTGCCTTCCTTACCTTCCGTTACTCTTTGCTTGCCTTCCGTACATTGCCTAGCCTTGCGTTGTCGTGCCTTAGCGTTGCCTCGCCTGACCGTGCTTTCAAATGCGTTACCCTTTCCTTGCCTTGCCGTTCATTGCCTAGCGTTCGGTGTCGTGCCTTAGCCTTGTTTCCCCCTGCCGTGCCGTTCCTTCCGTTACCCTGGCCTTTCCTTGCTTTTCCTTGCCTAGCTTACCTTCCGTTACTCTTTGCTTGCCTTCCCGGAATTTCCTAGCCTTGCGTTGTCTTGCCTTAGCCTTATCTCGCCTAACCTTGTCTTCCTTTGCTTTAAGCTTTCCTTGCATTTTCCTGCATCGCCTAGCCTTGCGTTTTCGTGCATTAGCCTTGCCTAGCCTCACCGTGCCTTTCCTTGCGATACCCTTTGCTTTCCTTGCCGTGCATTGCCTAGCCGTGCGTTGTCGTGCCTTAGCCTTGTTTCCCCTTGCCGTGCCGTACCTTCCGTTACACTTGCCTTTCTTTGCTTTCCCTTGCCTTCCTTACCTTCCGTTACCCTTTGCTTGCCTTCCGTGCATTGCCTAGCCTTGCGTTGTCGTGCCTTAGCCTTGCCTCGCCTGAACGTGCTTTCCCATGCGTTACCCTTTCCTTGCCTTGCCGTGCATTGCCTAGCCTACGTTGCCGTGCCTTAGCCTTGTTTCCCCTTGCCCTGCCGTTCCTTCCGTTACCCTTGCCTTTCCTTGCTTTTACTTGCCTTGCTTACCTTCCGTTACTCTTTGCTTCTCTTCCCTGCATTGCCTAGCCTTGCGTTGTCGTGCCTTAGCCTTATCTCGCCTGACCGTGCCTTCCTTTGCTTTAAGCTTTCCTTACATTGTCGTGCATTGCCTAGCCTTGCGTTGTCGTGCATTAGCCTTGCCTAGACTCACCGTGCCTTGCCTTGCGTTACCCTTTCCTTGCATTGCCGTGCATTGCCTAGACGTGCGTTGTCGTGCCTTAGCCTTGTTTCCCCTTGCCGTGCCGTTCCTTCCGTTACACTTGCCTTTCTTTTCTTTCCCTTGCCTTCCTTACCTTCCGTTACTCTTTGCTTGCCTTCCGTGCATTGCCTAGCCTTGCGTTGTCATGCCTTAGCCTTGCCTCGCCTGACCGTGCTTTCCCATGCGTTACCCTTTCCTTGCCTTGCCGTGCATTGCCTAGCGTTCGGTGTCGTGCCTTAGGCTTGTTTCCCCTTGCCGTGCCGTTCCTTCCGTTACCATTGCCTTTCCTTGCTTTCCCTTGCCTTCCTTACCTTCCGTTACTCTTTGCTTGCCTTCCGTGCATTGCCTAGCCTTGCGTTGTCATGCCTTAGCCTTATCTGGCCTGACCGTGCCTTCCTTTGCTTTAAGCTTTCCTTGTATTGTCGTGCATTGCCTAGCCTTGCGTTGTCGTGCATTAACCTTGCCTAGCCTAACCGTGCCTTGCCTTGCGTTACCCTTTCCTTGCCTTGCCGTGCATTTCCTAGCCGTGTGTTGTCGTGCCTTAGCCTTGTTTCCCCTTGCCGTTGCGTGCCTTTTGTTACACTTGACTTGCCTGGCTTTCCTTGCCTTCCGTTCCTTCCGGTACTCTTTCCTTGCCTTGCCGTGCATTGCCTAGCCCTGCGTTGTCGTGCCTTAGCCTTGTTACCACTTGCCGTGCAGTTCCTTCCGTTACCCTTGCCTTCCCTTGCTTTCCCTTGCCTTCCTTGCGTTCCGTTACTCTTTGCTTGCTTTCCGTGCATTGCCTAGCCTTGCGTTGTCATGCCTTAGCCTTGCCTCGCCTGACCGTGCTTTCTCATGCGTTACCCTTTCCTTGCCTTGCCGTGCATTGCCTAGCCGTGCGTTGTCGTGCCTTTCCCTTGTTTCCCCTTGCCGTGCCGTTCCTTCCGTTACACTTGCCTTTCCCTGCTTTCCCTTGCCTTCCTTTCCTTCAGTTACTCTTTCCTTGCCTTGCCGTGCATTGCCTAGCCTTGCATTGTCGTGCCTTATCCTTGCCTCACCTGACCGTGCCTTCCCCTGCGTTACCCTTTCCTTGCCTTGCCGTGCATTGCCTAGCCCTGCGTTGTCGTGCCTTAGCCTTGTTACCCCTTGCAGTGCCGTTCCTTCCGTTACCCTTGCCTTCCCTTGCTTTCCCTTGCCTTCCTTGCGTTCCGTTACTCTTTGCTTGCTTTCCGTGCATTGCCTAGCCTTGCGTTGTCATGCCTTAGCCTTGCCTCGCCTGACCGTGCTTTCCCATGCGTTACCCTTTCCTTGCCTTGCCGTGCATTGCCTAGCCGTGCGTTGTCGTGCCTTTGCCTTGTTTCCCCTTGCCGTGCCGTTCCTTCCGTTACACTTGCCTTTCCCTGCTTTCCCTTGCCTTCCTTACCTTCCGTTACTCTTTGCTTGCCTTCCGTACATTGCCTAGCCTTGCGTTGTCGTGCCTTAGCGTTGCCTCGCCTGACCGTGCTTTCAAATGCGTTACCCTTTCCTTGCCTTGCCGTTCATTGCCTAGGCGTTCGGTGTCGTGCCTTAGCCTTGTTTCCCCTTGCCGTGCCGTTCCTTCCGTTACCCTGGCCTTTCCTTGCTTTTCCTTGCCTAGCTTACCTTCCGTTACTCTTTGCTTGCCTTCCCTGAATTTCCTAGACTTGCGTTGTCTTGCCTTAGCCTTATCTCGCCTAACCCTGCCTTCCTTTCCTTTAAGCTTTCCTTGCATTTTCGTGCATCGCCTAGCCTTGCGTTTTCGTGCATTAGCCTTGCCTAGCCTCACCGTGCCTTTCCTTGCGATACCCTTTGCTTTCCTTGCCGTGCATTGCCTAGCCGTGCGTTGTCGTGCCTTAGCCTTGTTTCCCCTTGGCGTGCCGTACCTTCCGTTACACTTGCCTTTCTTTGCTTTCCCTTGCCTTCCTTACCTTCCGTTACCCTTTGCTTGCATTCCGTGCATTGCCTAGCCTTGCGTTGTCGTGCCTTAGCCTTGCCTCGCCTGAACGTGCTTTCCCATGCGTTACCCTTTCCTTGCCTTGCCGTGCATTGCCTAGCCTACGTTGCCGTGCCTTAGCCTTGTTTCCCCTTGCCGTGCCGTTCCTTCCGTTACCCTTGCCTTTCCTTGCTTTTACTTGCCTTGCTTACCTTCCGTTACTCTTTGCTTCTCTTCCCTGCATTGCCTAGCCTTGAGTTGTCGTTCCTTAGCCTTATCTCGCCTGACCGTGCCTTCCTTTGCTTTAAGCTTTCCTTGCATTGTCGTGCATTGCCTAGCCTTGCGTTGTCGTGCATTAGACTTGCCTAGACACACCGTGCCTTGCCTTGCGTTACCCTTTCCTTGCATTGCCCTGCATTGCCTAGCCGTGCGTTGTCGTGCCTTAGCCTTGTTTCCCCTTGCCGTGCCGTTCCTTCCGTTACACTTGCCTTTCTTTGCTTTCCCTTGCCTTCCTTACCTTCCGTTACTCTTTGCTTGCCTTCCGTGCATTGCCTAGCCTTGCGTTGTCATGCCTTAGCCTTGCCTCGCCTGACCGTGCTTTCCCATGCGTTACCCTTTCCTTGCCTTGCCGTGCATTGCCTAGCGTTCAGTGTCGTGCCTTAGGCTTGTTTCCCCTTGCCGTGCCGTTCCTTCCGTTACCATTGCCTTTCCTTGCTTTCCCTTGCCTTCCTTACCTTCCGTTACTCTTTGCTTGCCTTCCGTGCATTGCCTAGCCTTGCGTTGTCATGCCTTAGCCTTATCTGGCCTGACCGTGCCTTCCTTTGCTTTAAGCTTTCCTTGCATTGTCGTGCATTGCCTAGCCTTGCGTTGTCGTGCATTAACGTTGCCTAGCCTCACCGTGCCTTGCCTTGCGTTACCCTTTGCTTGCCTTGCCGTGCATTTCCTAGCCGTGTGTTGTCGTGCCTTAGCCTTGTTTCCCCTTGCCGTTGCGTGCCTTTTGTTACACTTGCCTTGCCTGGCTTTCCTTGCCTTCCGTTCCTTCCGGTACTCTTTCCTTGCCTTGCCGTGCATTGCCTAGCCCTGCGTTGTCGTGCCTTAGCCTTGTTACCCCTTGCCGTGCCGTTCCTTCCGTTACCCTTGCCTTCCCTTGCTTTCCCTTGCTTTCCCTTGCCTTCCTTGCGTTCCGTTACTCTTTGCTTGCTTTCCGTGCATTGCCTAGCCTTGCGTTGTCATGCCTTAGCCTTGCCTCGCCTGACCGTGCTTTCCCATGCGTTACCCTTTCCTTGCCTTGCCGTGCATTGCCTAGCGCGTGCGTTGTCGTGCCTTAGCCTTGTTTCCCCTTGCCGTGCCGTTCCTTCCGTTACACTTGCCTTTCCTTGCTTTCCCTTGCCTTCCTTACCTTCCGTTACTCTTTGCTTGCCTTCCGTGCATTGCCTAGCCTTGCGTTGTCGTGCCTTAGCCTTACCTCGCCTGACCGTGCCTTGAATTGCGTTACCCTTTCCTTGCCTTGCCGTGCATTGCCTAGCTGTGCGTTGTCGTGCCTTAGCCTTGTTTCCCCTTGCCGTGCCGTGCCTTTTGTTACACTTGCCTTGCCTGGCTTTGACTTGCCTTCCTTTCCTTCCGTTACTCTTTCCTTGCCTTGCCGTGCACTGCCTAGCCTTGCGTTGTCGTGCATTAGCCTTGCCTCGCCTGACCGTGCCTTCCTTTGCTTTAAGCTTTCCTTGCATTGTCGTGCATTGCCTAGCCTTGCGTTGTCGTGCATTAGCCTTGCCTAGCCTCACCGTGCCTTGCCTTGCGTTACCCTTTCCTTGCCTTGCCGTGCATTGCCTAGCCGTGCGTTGTCGTGCCTTAGCCTTGTTTCCCCTTGCCGTGGCGTGCCTTTTGTTACACTTGCCTTGCCTGGCTTTGCCTTGCCTTCCTTTCCTTCCGTTACTCTTTCCTTGCCTTGCTGTGCATTGCCTAGCCTTGCATTGTCGTGCCTTATGCTTGCCTCTCCAGGCCGTGCCTTCCCCTGCGTTACCCTTTCCTTGCCTTGCCGTGCATCGCCTAGCCGTGCGTTGTCGTTCCTTAGCCTTGTTACCCCTTGCCGTGCCGTTCCTTCCGTTACCCTTGCCTTCCCTTGCTTTCCCTTGCCTTCCTTGCGTTCCGTTACTCTTTGCTTGCTTTCCGTGCATTGCCTAGCCTTGCGTTGTCATGCCTTAGCCTTGCCTCGCCTGACCGTGCTTTCCCATGCGTTACCCTTTCCTTGCCTTGCCGTGCATTGCCTAGCGTGCGTTGTCGTGCCTTAGCCTTGTTTCCCCTTGCCGTGCCGTTCCTTCCGTTACACTTGCCTTTCCTTGCTTTCCCTTGCCTTCCTTACCTTCCGTTACTCTTTGCTTGCCTTCCGTGCATTGCCTAGCCTTGCGTTGTCGTGCCTTCGCCTTGCCTCGCCTGACCGTGCTTTCCCATGCGTTACCCTTTCCTTGCCTTGCCGTTCATTCCCTAGCGTTCGATGTCGTGCCTTAGACTTGTTTCCCCTTGCCGTGCCGTTCCTTCCGTTACACTTGCCTTTCCTTGCTTTTCCTTGCCTTGCTTACCTTCCGTTACTCTTTGCTTGCCTTCCCTGAATTGCCTAGCCTGGCGTTGTCGTGCCTTTGCCTTATCTCGCCTGACCTTGCCTTCCTTTGCTTTAAGCTTTCCTTGCATTGTCGTGCATTGCCTAGCCTTGCGTTGTCGTGCCTTAGCCTTGCCTCGCCTGAACGTGCTTTCCCATGCGTTACCCTTTCCTTGCCTTGCCGTGCATTGCCCAGCCTGCGTTGCCGTGTCTTAGCCTTGTTTCCCCTTGCCGTGCAGTTCCTTCCGTTACCCTTGCCTTTCCTTGCTTTTCCTTGCCTTGCTTACCTTCCGTTACTCTTTGCTTCCCTTCCCTGCATTGCCTAGCCTTGCGTTCCTTGCCTTGCCGTGCATTGCCTAGCCGTCCTTTGTCGTGCATTAGCCTTGCCTTACCTCACCGTGCCTTGCCTTGCCTTACCCTTTCCTTCCCTATCCGTGGATTCCCTAGCTGTGCGTTGTCGTGCCTTAGCCTTGTTTCCCCTTGCCGTGCCGTTCCTTCCGTTACCCTTGCCTTCCCTTGCTTTCCCTTGCCTTCCTTGCGTTCCGTTACTCTTTGCTTGCTTTCCGTGCATTGCCTAGCCTTGCGTTGTCATGCCTTAGCCTTGCCTCGCCTGACCGTGCTTTCCCATGCGTTACCCTTTCCTTGCCTTGCCGTGCATTGCCTAGCCGTGCGTTGTCGTGCCTTTGCCTTGTTTCCCCTTGCCGTGCCGTTCCTTCCGTTACACTTGCCTTTCCCTGCTTTCCCTTGCCTTCCTTACCTTCCGTTACTCTTTGCTTGCCTTCCGTACATTGCCTAGCCTTGCGTTGTCGTGCCTTAGCGTTGCCTCGCCTGACCGTGCTTTCAAATGCGTTACCCTTTCCTTGCCTTGCCGTTCATTGCCTAGCTTTCGGTGTCGTGCCTTAGCCTTGTTTCCCCTTGCCGTGCCGTTCCTTCCGTTACCCTGGCCTTTCCTTGCTTTTCCTTGCCTAGCTTACCTTCCGTTACTCTTTGCTTGCCTTCCCTGAATTTCCTAGCCTTGCGTTGTCTTGCCTTAGCCTTCTCTCGCCTAACCTTGCCTTCCTTTGCTTTAAGCTTTCCTTGCATTTTCGTGCATCGCCTAACCTTGCGTTTTCGTGCATTAGCCTTGCCTAGCCTCACCGTGCCTTTCCTTGCGTTACCCTTTCCTTGCATTGCCCTGCATTGCCTAGCCGTGCGTTGTCGTGCCTTAGCCTTGTTTCCCCTTGCCGTGCCGTTCCTTCCGTTACACTTGCCTTTCTTTGCTTTCCCTTGCCTTCCTTACCTTCCGTTACTCTTTGCTTGCCTTCCGTGCATTGCCTAGCCTTGCGTTGTCATGCCTTAGCCTTGCCTCGCCTGACCGTGCTTTCCCATGCGTTACCCTTTCCTTGCCTTGCCGTGCATTGCCTAGCGTTCAGTGTCGTGCCTTAGACTTGTTTCCCCTTGCCGTGCCGTTCCTTCCGTTACCATTGCCTTTCCTTGCTTTCCCTTGCCTTCCTTACCTTCCGTTACACTTTGCTTGCCTTCCGTGCATTGCCTAGCCTTGCGTTGTCGTGCCTTAGCCTTATCTGGCCTGACCGTGCCTTCCTTTGCTTTAAGCTTTCCTTGCATTGTCGTGCATTGCCTAGCCTTGCGTTGTCGTGCATTAACGTTGCCTAGCCTCACCGTGCCTTGCCTTGCGTTACCCTTTCCTTGCCTTGCCGTGCATTTCCTAGCCGTGTGTTGTCGTGCCTTAGCCTTGTTTCCCCTTGCCGTTGCGTGCCTTTTGTTACACTTGCCTTGCCTGGCTTTCCTTGCCTTCCTTTCCTTCCGTTACTCTTTCCTTGCCTTGCCGTGCATTGCCTAGCCCTGCGTTGTCGTGCCTTAGCCTTGTTACCTCTTGCCGTGCCGTTCCTTCCGTTACCCTTGCCTTCCCTTGCTTTCCCTTGCCTTCCTTGCGTTCCGTTACTCTTTGCTTGCTTTCCGTGCATTGCCTAGCCTTGCGTTGTCATGCCTTAGCCTTGCCTCGCCTGACCGTGCTTTCCCATGCGTTACCCTTTCCTTGAATTGCCGTGCATTGCCTAGCGTGCGTTGTCGTGCCTTAGCCTTGTTTCCACTTGCCATGCCGTTCCTTCCGTTACACTTGCCTTTCCTTGCTTTCCGTTGCTTTCTTTGGCTTCCGTTACTCTTTGCTTACCTTCCGTGCATTGGCCAGCCTTGTGTTGTCGTGCCTTAGCCTTGCCGGGCCTGACCGTGCCTTGCCTTGCGTTACCCTTTCCTTCCCTATCCGTTGATGCCCTAGCTGTGCGTTGTCGTGCCTTAGCCTTGTTTCCCCTTGCGTTGCCGTGCCTTCCGTTACCCTTGCCTTGCCTTGCTTTCCCTTGCCTTCCTTGCCTTCCGTTACTCTTTCCTTGCCTAGCCGTGCACTGCCTAGCCGTGCGTTGTCGTGCCTTGGACTTGTTTCACCTTGCCATAGCCTTGCTTGCGTTGCCCTGCTTTGCATTGCCTTCCTTGCCTTCCGTTACTCTTTGCTTGCCTTCCGTGCATTGCCTAGCCTTGCGTTGTCGTGCCTTAGCCTTGCCTCGCCTGACCGTGCCTTGCCTTGCGTTACCCCTTCCTTGCCTTGCCGTGCATTGCCTAGCCTTGCGTTGTCGTGCATTAGCCTTGTTTCCCCTTGCCGAGCCGTTCATTCCGTTACCCTTGCCTTGCCTTCCTTTCCCTTGCCTTCCGTGCCTTCCGTTACCCTTTCCTTGCCTGGCCGTGCATTGCCTAGCCGTGCGTTGTCGTGCATTAGCCTTGCCTTGACTCACCGTGCCTTGCCTTGCGTTACCCTTTCCTTGCCTGGCCGTGGATTGCCTAGCCGTGCGTTGCCGTGCCTTAGCCTTGTTTCCCCTTGCCGTGCCGTGCCTTTTCTTACACTTGCCTTGCCTTGATTTGCCTTGCCTTCCATTCCTTCCGTTACTCTTTCCTTGCCTAGCCGTGCACTGCCTAGCCTTGCGTTGTCGTGCATTAGCCTTGTCTTGCCTCACCGTGCCTTGTCTTGCGTTACCCTTTCCTTGCCTGACCGTGCATTGCCTAGCCGTGCGTTGCCGTGCCTTAGCCTTGTTTCCCCTTTCCGAGCCGTTCATTCCGTTACCCTTGCCTTGCGTTCCTTTCCCTTGCCTTCCTTGCCTTCCGTTACTCTTTGCTTGCCTTCCGTGCATTGCCTAGCCTTGCGTTGTCGTGCCTTAGCCTTGCCTCGCCTGACCGTGCCTTGCCTTGCGTTACCCTTTCCTTGCCTTGCCGTGCATTGCCTAGCCGTGCGTTGTCGTGCATTAGCCTTGCCTTGCCTCACCGTGCCTTGCCTTGCGTTACCCTTTCCTTGCCTTGCCGTGCATTGCCTAGCCGTGAGTTGTCGTTCCTTAGCCTTGTTTCCCCTTGCCGTGCCGTTCCTTCCCTTACCCTTACATTGCCGTGATTTACCTTGCCTTCCTCGCCTTCCGTTACTCTTTGCTTACCTTCCGTGCATTGCTTAGCCTTGCGTTGTCGTGCCTTAGCCTTGCCTCGCCTGACAGTGCCTTGCCTTGCGTTACCCTTTCCTTGCCTTGCCGTGCATTGCCCAGCCGTGCGTTGTCGTGCATTAGCCTTGCCTTGCCTCACCGTGCCTTGCCTTGCGTTACCCTTTCCTTGCCTTGCCGTTCATTGCCTAGCCGTGCGTTGTCGTGCCTTAGCCTTGTTTCCCCTTGCCGTGCCGTTCCTTCCCTTACACTTAACTTGCCTTGCTTTCCGTTGCTTTCTTTGGCTTCCGTTACTCCTTGCTTACCTTCCGTGCATTGGCCAGCCTTGTGTTGTCGTGCCTTAGCCTTGCCTGGCCTGACCGTGCCTTGCCTTGCGTTACCCTTTCCTTTCCTGGCCGTGCATTGCCTAGCCGTGCGTTGCCGTGCCTTAGCCTTGTTTCCCCTTGCCGAGCCGTTCATTCCGTTACCCTTGCCTTGCCTTCCTTTCCCTTGCCTTCCTTGCCTTCCGTTACTCTTTGCTTGCCTTCCGTGCATTGCCTAGCCTTGCGTTGTCGTGCCCAAGCCTTGCCTCGCCTGAACGTGCCTTCCCTTGCGTTACCCTTTCCTTGCCTTGCCGTGCATTGCCTAGCCGTGCGTTGTCGTGCATTAGCCTTGCCTTGCCTCACCGTGCCTTGCCTTGCGTTACCCTTTCCTTCCATATCCGTTGATGCTCTAGCTGTGCGTTGTCGTGCCTTAGCCTTGTTTCCCCTTGCGGTGCCGTGCCTTCCGTTACCCTTGCCTTGCCTTGCTTTCCCTTGCCTTCCTTGCCTTCCGTTACTCATTCCTTGCCTAGCCGTGCACTGACTAGTCGTGCGTTGTCGTGCCTTAGCCTTGTTTCCGCTTGCCGTGCCTTTCCTTCCCTTACCCTTACATTGCCTTGATTTCCCTTGTATTCCTTGCCTTCCGTTAGTCTTTGCTTACGTTCCGTGCATTGCCTAGCCTTGCGTTGTCGTGCCTTAGCCTTGCCTCGCCTGACAGTGCCTTGCCTTGCGTTACCCTTTCCTTGCGTTGCCGTGCATTGCCTAGCCGTGCGTTGTCGTGCCTTACCCTTGATTCCCCTTGCCGTGCCGTGCCTTTTGTTACACTTGCCTTGCCTTCCTTTGCCTTGCCTTCTTTTCCTTCCGTTACTCTTTCCTTGCCTAGCCGTGCACTGCCTAGCCTTGCGTTGTCGTGCATTAGCCTTGCCTCGCCTGACAGTGCCTTGCCTTGCGTTACCCTTTCCTTGCCTTGCCGTGCATTGCCTAGCCGTGCGTTGTCGTGCCTTAGCCTTGTTTCCCCTTTCCGTGCCGTTCCTTCCCTTACCCTTACCTTGCCTTGCTTTCCCTTCCTTTCCTTGCCTTCCGTTACTCTTTGCTTACCTTCCGTGCATTGCCTAGCCTTGCGTTGTCGTGCCTTGGCCTTGCTTCGCCTGACAGTGCCTTGCCTTGCGTTACCCTTTCCTTGCCTGACCGTGCATTGCCTAGCCGTGCGTTGCCGTGCCTTAGCCTTGTTTCCCCTTGCCGAGCCGTTCATTCCGTTACCCTTGCCTTGCCTTCCTTTCCCTTGCCTTCCTTGCCTTCCGTTACTCCTTGCTTGCCTTACCTGCATTGCCTACCCTTGCGTTGTCGTGCATTAGCCTTGCCTTGCCTGACAGTGCCTTGCCTTGCGTTACCTACCCTTTCCTTGCCTTGCAGTGCATTGCCTAAACGTGCGTTGTCGTGCCTTAGCCTTGTTTCACCTTGCCGTAGACTTGCTTGCGTTGCCTTGCTTTGCCTTGCCTTCCTTGCCTTCCGTTACTCTTTGCTTGCCTTCCGTGCATTGCCTAGCCTTACGTTGTCGTGCCTTAGCCTTGCCTCGCCTGACCATGACTTGCCTTGCGTTACCCTTTCCTTGCCTTGCCGTTCATTGCCTAGCCGTTCGTTGTCGTGCATTAGCCTTGCCTTGCCTCACCGTGCCTTGCCTTGCGTTACCCTTTCCTTGCCTTGCCGTGCATTGCCTAGCCGTGCGTTGTCGTGCATTAGCCTTGCCTTGCCTCACCGTGCCTTGCCTTGCGTTACTCTTTCCTTGCCTTGCCGTTCATTGCCTAGCCGTGCGTTGTCGTGCCTTAGCCTTGTTTCCCCTTGCCGTGCCGTTCCTTCCCTTACACTTAACTTGCCTTGCTTTCCGTTGCTTTCTTTGGCTTCCGTTACTCTTTGCTTACCTTCCGTGCATTGGCCAGCCTTGTGTTGTCGTGCCTTAGCCTTGCCTGGCCGGACCGTGCGTTGCCTTGCGTTACCATTTCCTTTCCTGGCCGTGCATTGCCTAGCCGTGCGTTGCCGTGCCTTAGCCTTGTTTCCCCTTTCCGAGCCGTTCATTCCGTTACCCTTGCCTTGCCTTCCTTTCCCTTGCCTCCTTGCTTTCCGTTACTCTTTGCTTGCCTTCCGTGCATTGCCTAGCCTTGCGTTATCGTGCCCAAGCCTTGCTTCGCCTGACCGTGCCTTCCCTTGCGTTACCCTTTCCTTGCCTTGCCGTGCATTGCCTAGCCGTGCGTTGTCGTGCATTAGCCTTGCCTTGCCTCACCGTGCCTTGCCTTGCGTTACCCTTTCCTTCCCTATCCGTTGATGCCCTAGCTGTGCGTTGTCGTGCCTTAGCCTTGTTTCCCCTTGCGGTGCCGTGCCTTCCGTTACCCTTGCCTTGCCTTGCTTTCCCTTGCCTTCCTTGCCTTCCGTTACTCATTCCTTGCCTAGCCGTGCACTGCCTAGCCGTGCGGTGTCGTGCCTTAGCCTTGTTTCCCTTGCCGTGCCTTTCCTTCCCTTACCCTTACATTGCCTTTATTTCCCTTGTATTCCTTGCCTTCCGTTACTCTTTGCTTGCCTTCCGTGCATGGCCTAGCCTTCCGTTGTCGTGCCTTAGCCTTGCCTCGCCTGACCGTGCCTTGCCTTGCGTTACCCCTTCCTTGCCTTGCCGTGCATTGCCTAGCCTTGCGTTGTCGTGCATTAGCCTTGTTTCCCCTTGCCGAGCCGTTCATTCCGTTACCCTTGCCTTGCCTTCCTTTCCCTTGCCTTCCTTGCCTTCCGTTACCCTTTCCTTGCCTGGCCGTGCATTGCCTAGCCGTGCGTTGCCGTGCCTTAGCCTTGTTTCCCCTTGCCCTGCCGTGCCTTTTCTTTCACATGCCTTGCCTTGATTTGCCTTGCCTTCCATTCCTTCCGTTACTCTTTCCTTGCCTAGCCGTGCACTGCCTAGCCGTGCATTGTCGTGCATTAGCCTTGCCTTGCCTCACCGTGCCTTGCCTTGCGTTACCCTTTCCTTGCCTTGCCGTGCATTGCCTAGCCGTACGTTGTCGTTCCTTAGCCTTGTTTCCTCTTGCCGTGCCGTTCCTTCCCTTACCCTTACATTGCCTTGATTTCCCTTGCATTCCTCGCCTTCCGTTACTCTTTGCTTACCTTCCGTGCATTGCCTAGCCTTGCGTTGTCGTGCCTTAGCCTTGCCTCGCCTGACAGTGCCTTGCCTTGCGTTACCCTTTCCTTGCCTTGCCGTGCATTGCGTAGCCGTGCGTTGTCTTGCCTTAGAATTGTTTCCCCTTGCCGTGCCGTTCCTTCCCTTACCCTTACCTTGCCTTGCTTTCCCTTGATTTCCTTGCCTTCCGTTACGCTTTGCTTACCTTCCGTGCATTGCCTAGCCTTGCGTTGTCGTGCCTTAGCCTTGCCTCGCCGGAGAGTGCCTTGCTTGCGTTACCCTTTCCTTGCCTTGCCGTGCATTGCCTAGCCGTCCGTTGTCGTGCATTAGCCTTGCCTTGCCTCACCGTGCTTTGCCTTGCGTTACCCTTTCCTTCCCTATCCGTGGATTCCCTAGCTGTGCATTGTCGTGCCTTAGCCTTGTTTCCCCTTGCGGTGCCGTGCCTTCCGTTACCCTTGCCTTGCCTTGCTTTCCCTTGCCTTCCTTGCCTTCCGTTACTCTTTCCTTACCTAGCCGTGCACTGCCTAGCCGTGCGTTGTCGTGCCTTAGCCTTGTTTCCCCTTGCCATGCCGTGCCTTCCCGTACCCTTAATTGCCTTGCTTTCCGTTGCTTTCTTTGGCTTCCGTTACTCTTCGCTTACCTTCCGTGCATTGGCCAGCCTTGTGTTGTCGTGCCTTAGCCTTGCCTGGCCTGACCGTCCCTTGCCTTGCGTTACCCTTTCCTTGCCTGGCCGTGCATTGCCTAGCCGTGCGTTGCCGTGCCTTAGCCTTGTTTCCCCTTGCCGAGCCGTTCATTCCGTTACCCTTGCCTTGCCTTCCTTTCCCTTGCCTTCCTTGCCTTCCGTTACCCTTTACTTGCGTGGCCGTGCATTGCCTAGCCGTGCGTTGTCGTGCATTAGCCTTGTCTTGCCTCACCGTGCCTTGCCTTGCGTTACCCTTTCCTTCCCTATCCGTTGATTCCCTAGCTGTGCGTTGTCGTGCCTTAGCCTTGTTTCCCCTTGCGGTGCCGTGCCTTCCGTTACCCTTGCCTTGCCTTGCTTTCCCTTGCCTTCCTTGCCTTCCGTTACTCTTTCCTTGCCTAGCTGTGCACTGCCTAGCCGTGCGTTGTCGTGCCTTAGCCTTGTTTCCCCTTGCCGTGCCGTTCCTTCCCTTCCCCTTGCCTTGCCTTGCTTTCTCTTGCCTTCCTTGCCTTCCGTTACCCTTTCCTTGCCTAGCCGTGCACTGCCTAGCCGTGCGTTGTCGTGCCTTAGCCTTGTTTCACCTTGCCATAGCCTTGCTTGCGTTGCCTTGCTTTGCATTGCCTTCCTTGCCTTCCGTTACTCTTTGCTTGCCTTCCGTGCATTGTCTAGCCTTGCGTTGTCGTGCCTTAGCCTTGCCTTGCCTCACCTTGTCTTCCCTTGCGTTACCCTTTCCTTGCCTTGCCGTTCATTGCCTAGCCGTGCGTTGTCGTGCCTTAGCCTTGTTTCCCCTTGCCATGCCGTTTCTTCCCTTACCCTTAACTTGCCTTGCTTTCCGTTGCTTTCTTTGGCTTCCGTTACTCTTTGCTTACCTTCCGTGCATTGGCCAGCCTTGTGTTGTCGTGCCTTAGCCTTGCCTGGCCTGACCGTGCCTTGCCTTGCGTTACCCTTTCCTTGCTTAGCCGTGCGTTGCCGTGCCTTAGCCTTGTTTCCCCTTGCCGAGCCGTTCATTCCGTTACCCTTGCCTTGCCTTCCTTTCCCTTGCCTTCCTTGCCTTCCGTTACCCTTTCCTTGCCTGGCCGTGCTTTGCCTAGCCGTGCGTTCTCGTGCATTAGCCTTGCCTTGCCTCACCGTGCCTTGCCTTGCGTTACCCTTTCCTTCCCTATCCGTTGATTCCCTAGCTGTGCGTTGTCGTGCCTTAGCCTTGTTTCCCCTTGCGGTGCCATGCCTTCCGTTACCCTTGCCTTGCCTTGCTTTCCCTTGCCGTCCTTGCCTTCCGTTACTCTTTCCTTGCCTAGCCGTGCACTGCCTAGCCGTGCGTTGTCGTGCCTTAGCCTTGTTTCCCCTTCCCGTGCCGTTCCTTCCCTTACCCATGCCTTGCCTTGCTTTCTCTTGCCTTCCTTGCCTTCCGTTACTCTTTCCTTGCCTAGCCGTGCACTGCCTAGCCGTGCGTTGTCGTGCCTTAGCCTTGTTTCACCTTGCCATAGCCTTGCTTGCGTTGCCTTGCTTTGCCTTGCCTTCCTTGCCTTCCGTTACTCCTTGGTGCCTTCCGTGCATTGCCTAGCCTTGCGTTGTCGTCCCTTAGCCTTTATTCACCTTGCCATAGCTTTGCTTGCGTTGCCTTGCTTTGCCTTGCATTCCTTGCCTTCCGTTACTCTTTGCTTGCCTTCCGTGCATTACCTAGCCTTGCGTGGTCGTGCATTAGCCTTGCCTTGCCTCACCGTGCCTTGCCTTGCGTTAACCTTTCCTTGCCTGGCCGTGCATTGCCTAGCCGTGCGTTGCCGTGCCTTAGCCTTGTTTCCCCTTGCCGTGCCATGCCTTTTCTTACACTTGCCTTGCCTTGATTTGCCTTGCCTTCCATTCCTTCCGTTACTCTTTCCTTGCCTAGACGTGCACTGCCTAGCCTTGCGTTGTCGTGCATTAGCCTTGTCTTGCCTCTCCGTGCCTTGTCTTGCGTTACCCTTTCCTTGCCTGACCGTGCATTGCCTAGCCGTGCGTTGCCGTGCCTTAGCCTTGTTTCCCCTTGCCGAGCCGTTCATTCCGTTACCCTTGCCTTGCGTTCCTTTCCCTTGCCTTCCTTGCCTTCCGTTACTCTTTGCTTGCCTTCCGTGCATTGCCTAGCCTTGCGTTGTCGTGCCTTAGCCTTGCCTCGCCTGACCGTGCCTTGCCTTGCGTTACCCTTTCCTTGCCTTGCCGTGCATTGCCTAGCCGTGCGTTGTCGTGCATTAGCCTTGCCTTGCCTCACCGTGCCTTGCCTTGCGTTACCCTTTCCTTGCCTTGCCGTGCATTGCCTAGCCGTGCGTTGTCGTTCCTTAGCCTTGTTTCCTCTTGCCGTGCCGTCCCTTCCCTTACGCTTACATTGCCGTGATTTACCTTGCATTCCTCGCCTTCCGTTACTCTTTGCTTACCTTCCGTGCATTGCTTAGCCTTGCGTTGTCGTGCCTTAGCCTTGCCTCGCCTGACAGTGCCTTGCCTTGCGTTACCCTCTCCTTGCCTTGCCGTGCATTGCCTAGCCGTGCGTTGTCGTGCATTAGCCTTGCCTTGCCTCACCGTGCCTTCCCTTGCGTTACCCTTTCCTTGCCTTGCCGTTCATTGCCTAGCCGTGCGTTGTCGTGCCTTAGCCTTGTTTCCCCTTGCCGTGCCGTTCCTTCCCTTACACTTAACTTGCCTTGCTTTCCGTTGCTTTCTTTGGCTTCCGTTACTCTTTCCTTACCTTCCGTGCATTGGCCAGCCTTGCGTTGTCGTGCCTTAGCCTTGCCTGGCCTGACCGTGCCTTGCCTTGCGTTACCCTTTCCTTTCCTGGCCGTGCATTGCCTAGACGTGCGTTGCCGTGCCTTAGCCTTGTTTCCCCTTGCCGAGCCGTTCATTCCGTTACCCTTGCCTTGCCTTCCTTTCCCTTGCCTTCCTTGCCTTCCGTTACTCTTTGCTTGCCTTCCGTGCATTGCCTAGCCTTGCGTTGTCGTGCCCAAGCCTTGCCTCGCCTGAACGTGCCTTCCCTTGCGTTACCCTTTCCTTGCCTTGCTGTGCATTGCCTAGCCGTGCGTTGTCGTGCATTAGCCTTGCCTTGCCTCACCGTGCCTTGCCTTGCGTTACCCTTTCCTTCCCTATCCGTTGATGCTCTACCTGTGCGTTGTCGTGCCTTAGCCTTGTTTCCCCTTGCGGTGCCGTGCCTTCCGTTACCCTTGCCTTGCCTTGCTTTCCCTTGCCTTCCTTGCCTTCCGTTACTCATTCCTTGCCTAGCCGTGCACTGCCTAGCCGTGCGTTGTCGTGCCTTAGCCTTGTTTCCCCTTGCCGTGCCTTTCCTTCCCTTACCCTTACATTGCCTTGATTTCCCTTGTATTCCTTGCCTTCCGTTAGTCTTTGCTTACGTTCCGTGCATTGCCTAGCCTTGCGTTGTCGTGCCTTAGCCTTGCCTCGCCTGACAGTGCCTTGCCTTGCGTTACCCTTTCCTTGCGTTGCCGTGCATTGCCTAGCCGTGCGTTGTCGTGCCTTACCCTTGATTCCCCTTGCCGTGCCGTGCCTTTTGTTACACTTGCCTTGCCTTCCTTTGCCTTGCCTTCTTTTCCTTCCGTTACTCTTTCCTTGCCTAGCCGTGCACTGCCTAGCCTTGCCTTGTCGTGCATTAGCCTTGCCTCGCCTGACAGTGCCTTGCCTTGCGTTACCCTTTCCTTGCCTTGCCGTGCAGTGCCTAGCCGTGCGTTGTCGTGCCTTAGCCTTGTTTCCCCTTTCCGTGCCGTTCCTTCCCTTACCCTTACCTTGCCTTGCTTTCCCTTCCTTTCCTTGCCTTCCGTTACTCTTTGCTTACCTTCCGTGCATTGCCTAGCCTTGCTTTGTCGTGCCTTGGCCTTGCTTCGCCTGACAGTGCGTTGCCTTGCGTTACCCTTTCCTTGCCTGACCGTGCATTGCCTAGCCGTGCGTTGCCGTGCCTAAGCATTGTTTCCCCTTGCCGAGCCGTTCATTCCGTTACCCTTGCCTTGCCTTCCTTTCCCTTGCCTTCCTTGCCTTCCGTTACTCTTTGCTTGCCTTCCGTGCATTGCCTAGCCTTGCGTTGTCGTGCCTTAGCCTTGCCTTGCCTGACAGTGCCTTGCGTTGCGTTACCTTTTCCTTGCCTTGCAGTGCATTGCCTAAACGTGCGTTGTCGTGCCTTAGCCTTGTTTCACCGTGCCGTAGACTTGCTTGCGTTGCCTTGCTTTGCCTTGCCTTCCTTGCCTTCCGTTACTCTTTGCTTGCCTTCCGTGCATTGCATAGCCTTACGTTGTCGTGCCTTAGCCTTGCCTCGCCTGACCATGCCTTGCCTTGCGTTACCCTTTCCTTGCCTTGCCGTTCATTGCCTAGCCGTTTGTTGTCGTGCATTAGCCTTGCCTTGCCTCACCGTGCCTTGCCTTGCGTTACCCTTTCCTTGCCTTGCCGTGCATTGCCTCGCCGTGCGTTGTCGTGCATTATCCTTGCCTTGCCTCACCGTGCCTTGCCTTGCGTTACTCTTTCCTTGCCTTGCCGTTCATTGCCTAGCCGTGCGTTGTCGTGCCTTAGCCTTGTTTCCCCTTGCCGTGCCGTTCCTTCCCTTACACTTAACTTGCCTTGTTTTCCGTTGCTTTCTTTGGCTTCCGTTACTCTTTGCTTACCTTCCGTGCATTGGCCAGCCTTGTGTTGTCGTGCCTTAGCCTTGCCTGGCCTGACCGTGCGTTGCCTTGCGTTACCCTTTCCTTTCCTGGCCGTGCATTGCCTAGCCGTGCGTTGCCGTGCCTGAGCCTTGTTTCCCCTTGCCGAGCCGTTCATTCCGTTACCCTTGCCTTGCCTTCCTTTCCCTTGCCTTCCTTGCTTTCCGTTACTCTTTGCTTGCCTTCAGTGCATTGCCTAGCCTTGCGTTATCGTGCCCAAGCCTTGCCTCGCCTGACCGTGCCTTCCCTTGCGTTACCCTTTCCTTGCCTTGCCGTGCATTGCCTAGCCGTGCGTTGTCGTGCATTAGCCTTGCCTTGCCTCACCGTGCCTTGCCTTGCGTTACCCTTTCCTTCCCTATCCGTTTATGCCCTAGCTGTGCGTTGTCGTGCCTAAGCCTTGTTTCCCCTTGCGGTGCCGTGCCTTCCGTTACCCTTGCCTTGCCTTGCTTTCCCTTGCCTTCATTGCCTTCCGTTACTCATTCCTTGCCTAGCCGTGCACTGCCTAGCCGTGCGTTGTCGTGCCTTAGCCTTGTTTCCGCTTGCCGTGCCTTTCCTTCCCTTACCCTTACCTTGCCTTGATTTCCCTTGTATTCCTTGCCTTCCGTTAGTCTTTGCTTACGTTCCGTGCATTGCCTAGCCTTGCGTTGTCGTGCCTTAGCCTTGCCTCGCCTGACAGTGCCTTTCCTTGCGTTACCCTCTCCTTGCCTTGCCGTGCATTGCCTAGCCGTGCGTTGTCGTGCATTAGCCTTGCCTTGCCTCACCGTGCCTTGCCTTGCGTTACCCTTTCCTTCCCTATCCGTTGATGCTCTAGCTGTGCGTTGTCGTGCCTTAGCCTTGTTTCCCCTTGCGGTGCCGTGCCTTCCGTTACCCTTGCCTTGCCTTGCTTTCCCTTGCCTTCCTTGCCTTCCGTTACTCATTCCTTGCCTAGCCGTGCACTGCCTAGCCGTGCGTTGTCGTGCCTTAGCCTTGTTTCCCCTTGCCGTGCCTTTCCTTCCCTTACCCTTACATTGCCTTGATTTCCCTTGTATTCCTTGCCTTCCGTTAGTCTTTGCTTACGTTCCGTGCATTGCCTAGCCTTGCGTTGTCGTGCCTTAGCCTTGCCTCGCCTGACAGTGCCTTGCCTTGCGTTACCCTTTCCTTGCGTTGCCATGCATTGCCTAGCCGTGCGTTGTCGTGCCTTACCCTTGATTCCCCTTGCCGTGCCGTGCCTTTTGTTACACTTGCCTTGCCTTCCTTTGCCTTGCCTTCTTTTCCTTCCGTTACTCTTTCCTTGCCTAGCCGTGCACTGCCTAGCCTTGCGTTGTCGTGCATTAGCCTTGCCTCGCCTGACAGTGCCTTGCCTTGCGTTACCCTTTCCTTGCCTTGCCGTGCATTGCCTAGCCGTGCGTTGCCGTGCCTTAGCCTTGTTTCCCCTTGCCGAGCCGTTCATTCCGTTACCCTTGCCTTGCCTTCCTTTCCCTTGCCTTCCTTGCCTTCCGTTACTCTTTGCTTGCCTTCCGTGCATTGCCTAGCCTTGCGTTGTCGTGCCTAAGCCTTGCCTTGCCTGACCGTGCCTTGCCTTGCGTTACCCTTTCCTTGCCTTGCCGTGCATTGCCTAGCCCTGCGTTGTCGTGCCTTAGCCTTGTTTCACCTTGCCGTAGACTTGCTTGCGTTGCCTTGCTTTGCCTTGCCTTCCTTGCCTTCCGTTACTCTTTGCTTGCCTTCCGTGCATTGCCTAGCCTTACGTTGTCGTGCCTTAGCCTTGCCTCGCCTGACCATGCCTTGCCTTGCGTTACCCTTTCCTTGACTTGCCGTTCATTGCCTAGCCGTTCGTTGTCGTGCATTAGCCTTACCTTGCCTCACCGTGCCTTGCCTTGCGTTACCCTTTCCTTGCCTTGCCGTGCATTGCCTAGCCGTGCGTTGTCGTGCATTAGCCTTGATTTGCCTCAACGTGCCTTGCCTTACGTTACCCTTTCCTTGCCTTGCCGTTCATTGCCTAGCCGTGCGTTGTCGTGCCTTAGCCTTGTTTCCCCTTTCCTTGGCGTTCCTTCCCTTACCCTTAACTTGACTTGCTTTCCCTTGTTTTCTTTGGCTTCCGTTACTCTTTGCTTACCTTCCGTGCATTGGCCAGTCTTGCGTTGTCGTGCCTTAGCCTTGCCTCGCCTGAACGTGCCTTCCCTTGCGTTACCCCTTCCTTCCCTATCCGTTGATGCTCTAGCTGTGCGTTTTCGTGCCTTAGCCTTGTTTCCCCTTGCGGTGCCGTGCCTTCCGTTACCCTTGCCTTGCCTTGCTTTCCCTTGCCTTCCTTGCCTTCCGTTACTCATTCCTTGCCTAGCCGTGCACTGCCTAGCCGTGCGGTGTCGTGCCTTAGCCTTGTTTCCCTTGCCGTGCCTTTCCTTCCCTTACCCTTACATTGCCTTTATTTCCCTTGTATTCCTTGCCTTCCGTTACTCTTTGCTTGCCTTCCGTGCATGGCCTAGCCTTCCGTTGTCGTGCCTTAGCCTTGCCTCGCCTGACCGTGCCTTGCCTTGCGTTACCCCTTCCTTGCCTTGCCGTGCATTGCCTAGCCTTGCGTTGTCGTGCATTAGCCTTGTTTCCCCTTGCCGAGCCGTTCATTCCGTTACCCTTGCCTTGCCTTCCTTTCCCTTGCCTTCCTTGCCTTCCGTTACCCTTTCCTTGCCTGGCCGTGCATTGCCTAGCCGTGCGTTGTCGTGCATTAGCCTTGCCTTGCCTCACCGTGCCTTGCCTTGCGTTACCCTTTCCTTGCCTGGCCGTGCATTGCCTAGCCGTGCGTTGCCGTGCCTTAGCCTTGTTTCCCCTTGCCCTGCCGTGCCTTTTCTTACACATGCCTTGCCTTGATTTGCCTTGCCTTCCATTCCTTCCGTTACTCTTTCCTTGCCTAGCCGTGCACTGCCTAGCCGTGCATTGTCGTGCATTAGCCTTGCCTTGCCTCACCGTGCCTTGCCTTGCGTTACCCTTTCCTTGCCTTGCCGTGCATTGCCTAGCCGTACGTTGTCGTTCCATAGCCTTGTTTCCTCTTGCCGTGCCGTTCCTTCCCTTACCCTTACATTGCCTTGATTTCCCTTGCATTCCTCGCCTTCCGTTACTCTTTGCTTACCTTCCGTGCATTGCCTAGCCTTGCGTTGTCGTGCCTTAGCCTTGCCTCGCCTGACAGTGCCTTGCCTTGCGTTACCCTTTCCTTGCCTTGCCGTGCATTGCGTAGCCGTGCGTTGTCTTGCCTTAGATTTGTTTCCCCTTGCCGTGCCGTTCCTTCCCTTACCCTTACCTTGCCTTGCTTTCCCTTGATTTCCTTGCCTTCCGTTACGCTTTGCTTACCTTCCGTGCATTGCCTAGCCTTGCGTTGTCGTGCCTTAGCCTTGCCTCGCCGGAGAGTGCCTTGCTTGCGTTACCCTTTCCTTGCCTTGCCGTGCATTGCCTAGCCGTCCGTTGTCGTGCATTAGCCTTGCCTTGCCTCACCGTGCTTTGCCTTGCGTTACCCTTTCCTTCCCTATCCGTGGATTCCCTAGCTGTGCATTGTCGTGCCTTAGCCTTGTTTCCCCTTGCGGTGCCGTGCCTTCCGTTACCCTTGCCTTGCCTTGCTTTCCCTTGCCTTCCTTGCCTTCCGTTACTCTTTCCTTACCTAGCCGTGCACTGCCTAGCCGTGCGTTGTCGTGCCTTAGCCTTGTTTCCCCTTGCCATGCCGTTCCTTCCCGTACCCTTAATTGCCTTGCTTTCCGTTGCTTTCTTTGGCTTCCGTTACTCTTCGCTTACCTTCCGTGCATTGGCCAGCCTTGTGTTGTCGTGCCTTAGCCTTGCCTGGCCTGACCGTCCCTTGCCTTGCGTTACCCTTTCCTTGCCTGGCCGTGCATTGCCTAGCCGTGCGTTGCCGTGCCTTAGCCTTGTTTCCCCTTGCCGAGCCGTTCATTCCGTTACCCTTGCCTTGCCTTCCTTTCCCTTGCCTTCCTTGCCTTCCGTTACCCTTTACTTGCGTGGCCGTGCATTGCCTAGCCGTGCGTTGTCGTGCATTAGCCTTGCCTTGCCTCACCGTGCCTTGCCTTGCGTTACCCTTTCCTTCCCTATCCGTTGATTCCCTAGCTGTGCGTTGTCGTGCCTTAGCCTTGTTTCCCCTTGCGGTGCCGTGCCTTCCGTTACCCTTGCCTTGCCTTGCTTTCCCTTGCCTTCCTTGCCTTCCGTTACTCTTTCCTTGCCTAGCCGTGCACTGCCTAGCCGTGCGTTGTCGTGCCTTAGCCTTGTTTCCCCTTGCCGTGCCGTTCCTTCCCTTCCCCTTGCCTTGCCTTGCTTTCTCTTGCCTTCCTTGCCTTCCGTTACCCTTTACTTGCCTAGCCGTGCACTGCCTAGCCGTGCGTTGTCGTGCCTTAGCCTTGTTTCACCTTGCCATAGCCTTGCGTTGCGTTGCTTTGCATTGCCTTCCTTGCCTTCCGTTACTCTTTGCTTGCCTTCCGTGCATTGCCTAGCCTTGCGTTGTCGTGCCTTAGCCTTGCCTTGCCTCACCTTGTCTTCCCTTGCGTTACCCTTTCCTTGCCTTGCCGTTCATTGCCTAGCCGTGCGTTGTCGTGCCTTAGCCTTGTTTCCCCTTGCCATGCCGTTCCTTCCCTTACCCTTAACTTGCCTTGCTTTCCGTTGCTTTCTTTGGCTTCCGTTACTCTTTGCTTACCTTCCGTGCATTGGCCAGCCTTGTGTTGTCGTGCCTTAGCCTTGCCTGGCCTGACCGTGCCTTGCCTTGCGTTACCCTTTCCTTGCCTAGCCGTGCGTTGCCGTGCCTTAGCCTTGTTTCCCCTTGCCGAGCCGTTCCTTCCGTTACCCTTGCCTTGCCTTCCTTTCCCTTGCCTTCCTTGCCTTCCGTTACCCTTTCCTTGCCTGGCCGTGCATTGCCTAGCCGTGCGTTGTCGTGCATTAGCCTTGCCTTGCCTCACCGTGCCTTGCCTTGCGTTACCCTTTCCTTCCCTATCCGTTGATTCCCTAGCTGTGCGTTGTCGTGCCTTAGCCTTGTTTCCCCTTGCGGTGCCGTGCCTTCCGTTACCCTTGCCTTGCCTTGCTTTCCCTTGCCTTCCTTGCCTTCCGTTACTCTTTCCTTGCCTAGCCGTGCACTGCCTAGCCGTGTGTTGTCGTGCCTTAGCCTTGTTTCCCCTTGCCGTGCCGTTCCTTCCCTTACCCTTGCCTTGCCTTGCTTTCTCTTGCCTTCCTTGCCTTCCGTTACTCTTTCCTTGCCTAGCCGTGCACTGCCTAGCCGTGCGTTGTCGTGCCTTAGCCTTGTTTCACCTTGCCATAGCCTTGCTTGCGTTGCCTTGCTTTGCCTTGCCTTCCTTGCCTTCCGTTACTCCTTGGTGCCTTCCGTGCATTGCCTAGCCTTGCGTTGTCGTCCCTTAGCCTTTATTCACCTTGCCATAGCTTTGCTTGCGTTGCCTTGCTTTGCCTTGCATTCCTTGCCTTCCGTTACTCTTTGCTTGCCTTCCGTGCATTGCCTAGACTTGCGTTGTCGTGCCTTAGCCTTGCCTCGCCTGACCGTGCCTTGCCTTGCGTTACCCCTTCCTTGCCTTGCCGTGCATTGCCTAGCCTTGCGTTGTCGTGCATTAGCCTTGTTTCCCCTTGCCGAGCCGTTCATTCCGTTACCCTTGCCTTGCCTTCCTTTCCTTTGCCTTCCTTGCCTTCCGTTACCCTTTCCTTGCCTGGCCGTGCATTGCCTAGCCGTGCGTTGTCGTGCATTAGCCTTGCCATGACTCACCGTGCCTTGCCTTGCGTTACCCTTTCCTTGCCTGGCCGTGGATTGCCTAGCCGTGCGTTGCCGTGCCTTAGCGTTGTTTCCCCTTGCCGTGCCGTGCCTTTTCTTACACTTGCTTTGCCTTGATTTGCCTTGCCTTCCATTCCTTCCGTTACTCTTTCCTTGCCTAGCCGTGCACTGCCTAGCCTTGCGTTGTCGTGCATTAGCCTTGTCTTGCCTCACCGTGCCTTGTCTTGCGTTACCCTTTCCTTGACTGACCGTGCATTGCCTAGCCGTGCGTTGCCGTGCCTTAGCCTTGTTTCCCCTTGCCGAGCCGTTCATTCCGTTACCCTTGCCTTGCCTTCCTTTCCCTTGCCTTCCTTGCCTTCCGTTACTCTTTGCTTGCCTTCCGTGCATTGCGTAGCCTTGCATTGTCGTGCCTTAGCCTTGCCTCGCCTGACCGTGCCTTGCCTTGCGTTACCCTTTACTTGCCTTGCCGTGCATTGCCTAGCCGTGCGTTGTCGTGCATTAGCCTTGCCTTGCCTCACCGTGCCTTGCCTTGCGTTACCCTTTCCTTCCCTTGCCGTGCATTGCCTAGCCGTGCGTTGTCGTACCTTAGCCTTGTTTCCTCTTGACGTGCCGTTCCTTCCCTTACCCTTACATTGCCGTGATTTACCTTGCATTCCTCGCCTTCCGTTACTCTTTGCTTGCCTTCAGTGCATTGCCTAGCCTTGCGTTATCGTGCCCAAGTCTTGCCTCGCCTGACCGTGCCTTCCCTTGCGTTACCCTTTCCTTGCCTTGCCGTGCAATGCCTAGCCGTGCGTTGTCGTGCATTAGCCTTGCCTTGCCTCACCGTGCCTTGCCTTGCGTTAACCTTTCCTTGCCTTGCCGTGCATTGCCTAGCCGTCCGTTGTCGTGCATTAGCCTTGCCTTGCCTCACCGTGCCTTGCCTTGCCTTACCCTTTCCTTCCCTATCCGTGGATTCCCTAGCTGTGCGTTGTCGTGCCTTAGCCTTGTTTCCCCTTGCCGTGCCGTTCCTTCCGTTACCCTTGCCTTCCCTTGCTTTCCCTTGCCTTCCTTGCGTTCCGTTACTCTTTGCTTGCTTTCCGTGCATTGCCTAGCCTTGCGTTGTCATGCCTTAGCCTTGCCTCGCCTGACCGTGCTTTCCCATGCGTTACCCTTTCCTTGCCTTGCCGTGCATTGCCTAGCCGTGCGTTGTCGTGCCTTTGCCTTGTTTCCCCTTGCCGTGCCGTTCCTTCCGTTACACTTGCCTTTCCCTGCTTTCCCTTGCCTTCCTTACCTTCCGTTACTCTTTGCTTGCCTTCCGTACATTGCCTAGCCTTGCGTTGTCGTGCCTTAGCGTTGCCTCGCCTGACCGTGCTTTCAAATGCGTTACCCTTTCCTTGCCTTGCCGTTCATTGCCTAGCTTTCGGTGTCGTGCCTTAGCCTTGTTTCCGCTTGCCGTGCCGTTCCTTCCGTTACCCTGGCCTTTCCTTGCTTTTCCTTGCCTAGCTTACCTTCCGTTACTCTTTGCTTGCCTTCCCTGAATTTCCTAGCCTTGCGTTGTCTTGCCTTAGCCTTATCTCGCCTAACATTGCCTTCCTTTGCTTTAAGCGTTCCTTGCATTTTCGTGCATCGCCTAGCCTTGCGTTTTCGTGCATTAGCCTTGCCTAGCCTCACCGTGCCTTTCCTTGCGATACCCTTTGCTTTCCTTGCCGTGCATTGCCTAGCCGTGCGTTGTCGTGCCTTAGCCTTGTTTCCCCTTGCCGTGCCGTTCCTTCCGTTCTTCGTTGCACTTGTCTTTCTTTGCTTTCCCTTGCCTTCCTTACCTTCCGTTACCCTTTGCTTGCCTTCCGTGCATTGCCTAGCCTTGCGTTGTCGTGCCTTAGCCTTGCCTCGCCTGAACGTGCTTTCCCATGCGTTACCCTTTCCTTGCCTTGCCGTGCATTGCCTAGCCTACGTTGCCGTGCCTTAGCCTTGTTTCCCCTTGCCGTGCCGTTCCTTCCGTTACCCTTGCCTTTCCTTGCTTTTACTTGCCTTGCTTACCTTCCGTTACTCTTTGCTTCTCTTCCCTGCATTGCCTAGCCTTGCGTTGTCGTGCCTTAGCCTTATCTCGCCTGACCGTGCCTTCCTTTGCTTTAAGCTTTCCTTGCATTGTCGTGCATTGCCTAGCCTTGCGTTGTCGTGCATTAGCCTTGCCTAGACTCACCGTGCCTTGCCTTGCGTTACCCTTTCCTTGCATTGCCCTGCATTGCCTAGCCGTGCGTTGTCGTGCCTTAGCCTTGTTTCCCCTTGCCGTGCCGTTCCTTCCATTACACTTGCCTTTCTTTGCTTTCCCTTGCCTTCCTTACCTTCCGTTACTCTTTGCTTGCCTTCCGTGCATTGCCTAGCCTTGCGTTGTCATGCCTTAGCCTTGCCTCGCCTGACCGTGCTTTCCCATGCGTTACCCTTTCCTTGCCTTGCCGTGCATTGCCTAGCGTTCAGTGTCGTGCCTTAGACTTGTTTCCCCTTGCCGTGCCGTTCCTTCCGTTACCCTTGCCTTTCCTTGCTTTCCCTTGCCTTCCTTACCTTCCGTTACACTTTGCTTGCCTTCCGTGCATTGCCTAGCCTTGCTTTGTCATGCCTTAGCCTTATCTGGCCTGACCGTGCCTTCCTTTGCTTTAAGCTTTCCTTGCATTGTGGTGCATTGCCTAGCCTTGCGTTGTCGTGCATTAACCTTGCCTAGCCTCACCGTGCCTTGCCTTGCGTTACCCTTTCCTTGCCTTGCCGTGCATTTCCTAGCCGTGTGTTGTCGTGCCTTAGCCTTGTTTCCCCTTGCCGTTGCGTGCCTTTTGTTACACTTGCCTTGCCTGGCTTTCCTTGCCTTCCTTTCCTTCCGTTACTCTTTCCTTGCCTTGCCGTGCATTGCCTAGCCCTGCGTTGTCGTGCCTTAGCCTTGTTACCTCTTGCCGTGCCGTTCCTTCCGTTA
Source organism: Macrotis lagotis (assembly GCF_037893015.1). NCBI lineage: Eukaryota > Metazoa > Chordata > Mammalia > Peramelemorphia > Peramelidae > Macrotis > Macrotis lagotis. The sequence continues at coordinate 48,089 of NW_027422142.1, read as the reverse complement.
CCCTTGCCTTCCCCTGCTTTCCCTTGCCTTCCTTGCGTTCCGTTACTCTTTGCTTGCTTTCGGTGCATTGCCTAGCCTTGCGTTGTCATGCCTTAGCCTTGCCTCGCCTGACCGTGCTTTCCCATGCGTTACCCTTTCCTTGAATTGCCGTGCATTGCCTAGCGTGCGTTGTCGTGCCTTAGCCTTGTTTCCACTTGCCATGCAGTTCCTTCCGTTACACTTGCCTTTCCTTGCTTTCCGTTGCTTTCTTTGGCTTCCGTTACTCTTTGCTTACCTTCCGTGCATTGGCCAGCCTTGTGTTGTCGTGCCTTAGCCTTGCCGGGACTGACCGTGCCTTGCCTTGCGTTACCCTTTCCTTCCCTATCCGTTGATGCCCTAGCTGTGCGTTGTCGTGCCTTAGCCTTGTTTCCCCTTGCGTTGCCGTGCCTTCCGTTACCCTTGCCTTGCCTTGCTTTCCCTTGCCTTCCTTGCCTTCCGTTACTCTTTCCTTGCCTAGCCGTGCACTGCCTAGCCGTGCGTTGTCGTGCCTTGGACTTGTTTCACCTTGCCATAGCCTTGCTTGCGTTGCCCTGCTTTGCATTGCCTTCCTTGCCTTCCGTTACTCTTTGCTTGCCTTCCGTGCATTGCCTAGCCTTGCGTTGTCGTGCCTTAGCCTTGCCTCGCCTGACCGTGCCTTGCCTTGCGTTACCCCTTCCTTGCCTTGCCGTGCATTGCCTAGCCTTGCGTTGTCGTGCATTAGCCTTGTTTCCCCTTGCCGAGCCGTTCATTCCGTTACCCTTGCCTTGCCTTCCTTTCCCTTGCCTTCCTTGCCTTCCGTTACCCTTTCCTTGCCTGGCCGTGCATTGCCTAGCCGTGCGTTGTCGTGCATTAGCCTTGCCTTGACTCACCGTGCCTTGCCTTGCGTTACCCTTTCCTTGCCTGACCGTGCATTGCCTAGCCGTGAGTTGCCGTGCCTTAGCCTTGTTTCCCCTTTCCGAGCTGTTCATTCCGTTACCCTTGCCTTGCGTTCCTTTCCCTTGCCTTCCTTGCCTTCCGTTACTCTTTGCTTGCCTTCCGTGCATTGCCTAGCCTTGCGTTGTCGTGCCTTAGCCTTGCCTCGCCTGACCGTGCCTTGCCTTGCGTTACCCTTTCCTTGCCTTGCCGTGCATTGCCTAGCCGTGCGTTGTCGTGCATTAGCCTTGCCTTGCCTCACCGTGCCTTGCCTTGCGTTACCCTTTCCTTGCCTTGCCGTGCATTGCCTAGCCGTGCGTTGTCGTTCCTTAGCCTTGTTTCCTCTTGCCGTGCCGTTCCTTCCCTTACCCTTACATTGCCGTGATTTACCTTGCATTCCTCGCCTTCCGTTACTCTTTGCTTACCTTCCGTGCATTGCTTAGCCTTGCGTTGTCGTGCCTTAGCCTTGCCTCGCCTGACAGTGCCTTGCCTTGCGTTACCCTTTCCTTGCCTTGCCGTGCATTGCCCAGCCGTGCGTTGTCGTGCATTAGCCTTGCCTTGCCTCACCGTGCCTTGCCTTGCGTTACCCTTTCCTTGCCTTGCCGTTCATTGCCTAGCCGTGCGTTGTCGTGCCTTAGCCTTGTTTCCCCTTGCCGTGCCGTTCCTTCCCTTACACTTAACTTGCCTTGCTTTCCGTTGCTTTCTTTGGCTTCCGTTACTCTTTGCTTACCTTCCGTGCATTGGCCAGCCTTGTGTTGTCGTGCCTTAGCCTTGCCTGGCCTGACCGTGCCTTGCCTTGCGTTACCCTTTCCTTTCCTGGCCGTGCATTGCCTAGCCGTGCGTTGCCGTGCCTTAGCCTTGTTTCCCCTTGCCGAGCCGTTCATTCCGTTACCCTTGCCTTGCCTTCCTTTCCCTTGCCTTCCTTGCCTTCCGTTACTCTTTGCTTGCCTTCCGTGCATTGCCTAGCCTTGCGTTGTCGTGCCCAAGCCTTGCCTCGCCTGAACGTGCCTTCCCTTGCGTTACCCTTTCCTTGCCTTGCCGTGCATTGCCTAGCCGTGCGTTGTCGTGCATTAGCCTTGCCTTGCCTCACCGTGCCTTGCCTTGCGTTACCCTTTCCTTCCCTATCCGTTGATGCTCTAGCTGTGCGTTTTCGTGCCTTAGCCTTGTTTCCCCTTGCGGTGCCGTGCCTTCCGTTACCCTTGCCTTGCCTTGCTTTCCCTTGCCTTCCTTGCCTTCCGTTACTCATTCCTTGCCTAGCCGTGCACTGCCTAGCCGTGCGTTGTCGTGCCTTAGCCTTGTTTCCGCTTGCCGTGCCTTTCCTTCCCTTACCCTTACCTTGCCTTGATTTCCCTTGTATTCCTTGCCTTCCGTTAGTCTTTGCTTACGTTCCGTGCATTGCCTAGCCTTGCGTTGTCGTGCCTTAGCCTTGCCTCGCCTGACAGTGCCTTGCCTTGCGTTACCCTTTCCTTGGGTTGCCGTGCATTGCCTAGCCGTGCGTTGTCGTGCCTTACCCTTGATTCCCCTTACCGTGCCGTGCCTTTTGTTACACTTGCCTTGCCTTCCTTTGCCTTGCCTTCTTTTCCTTCCGTTACTCTTTCCTTGCCTAGCCGTGCACTGCCTAGCCTTGCGTTGTCGTGCATTAGCCTTGCCTCGCCTGACAGTGCCTTGCCTTGCGTTACCCTTTCCTTGCCTTGCCGTGCATTGCCTAGCCGTGCGTTGTCGTGCCTTAGCCTTGTTTCCCCTTTCCGTGCCGTTCCTTCCCTTACCCTTACCTTGCCTTGCTTTCCCTTCCTTTCCTTGCCTTCCGTTACTCTTTGCTTACCTTCCGTGCATTGCCTAGCCTTGCGTTGTCGTGCCTTGGCCTTGCTTCGCCTGACAGTGCCTTGCCTTGCGTTACCCTTTCCTTGCCTGACCGTGCATTGCCTAGCCGTGCGTTGCCGTGCCTTAGCCTTGTTTCCCCTTGCCGAGCCGTTCATTCCGTTACCCTTGCCTTGCCTTCCTTTCCCTTGCCTTCCTTGCCTTCCGTTACTCTTTGCTTGCCTTCCGTGCATTGCCTAGCCTTGCGTTGTCGTGCCTTAGCCTTGCCTTGCCTGACAGTGCCTTGCCTTGCGTTACCTTTTCCTTGCCTTGCAGTGCATTGCCTAAACGTGCGTTGTCGTGCCTTAGCCTTGTTTCACCTTGCCGTAGACTTGCTTGCGTTGCCTTGCTTTGCCTTGCCTTCCTTGCCTTCCGTTACTCTTTGCTTGCCTTCCGTGCATTGCCTAGCCTTACGTTGTCGTGCCTTAGCCTTGCCTCGCCTGACCATGCCTTACCTTGCGTTACCCTTTCCTTGCCTTGCCGTTCATTGCCTAGCCGTTCGTTGTCGTGCATTAGCCTTACCTTGCCTCACCGTGCCTTGCCTTGCGTTACCCTTTCCTTGCCTTGCCGTGCATTGCCTCGCCGTGCGTTGTCGTGCATTAGCCTTGCCTTGCCTCACCGTGCCTTGCCTTGCGTTACTCTTTCCTTCCCTTGCCGTTCATTGCCTAGCCGTGCGTTGTCGTGCCTTAGCCTTGTTTCCCCTTGCCGTGCCGTTCCTTCCCTTACACTTAACTTGCCTTGCTTTCCGTTGCTTTCTTTGGCTTCCGTTACTCTTTGCTTACCTTCCGTGCATTGGCCAGCCTTGTGTTGTCGTGCCTTAGCCTTGCCTGGCCTGACCGTGCGTTGCCTTGCGTTACCATTTCCTTTCCTGGCCGTGCATTGCCTAGCCGTGCGTTGCCGTGCCTTAGCCTTGTTTCCCCTTGCCGAGCCGTTCATTCCGTTACCCTTGCCTTGCCTTCCTTTCCCTTGCCTTCCTTGCTTTCCGTTACTCTTTGCTTGCCTTCCGTGCATTGCCTAGCCTTGCGTTATCGTGCCCAAGCCTTGCCTCGCCTGACCGTGCCTTCCCTTGCGTTACCCTTTCCTTGCCTTGCCGTGCATTGCCTAGCCGTGCGTTGTCGTGCATTAGCCTTGCCTTGCCTCACCGTGCCTTGCCTTGCGTTACCCTTTCCTTCCCTATCCGTTGATGCCCTAGCTGTGCGTTGTCGTGCCTTAGCCTTGTTTCCCCTTGCGGTGCCGTGCCTTCCGTTACCCTTGCCTTGCCTTGCTTTCCCTTGCCTTCCTTGCCTTCCGTTACTCATTCCTTGCCTAGCCGTGCACTGCCTAGCCGTGCGGTGTCGTGCCTTAGCCTTGTTTCCCTTGCCGTGCCTTTCCTTCCCTTACCCTTACATTGCCTTTATTTCCCTTGTATTCCTTGCCTTCCGTTACTCTTTGCTTGCCTTCCGTGCATGGCCTAGCCTTCCGTTGTCGTGCCTTAGCCTTGCCTCGCCTGACCGTGCCTTGCCTTGCGTTACCCCTTCCTGGCCTGCCGTGCATTGCCTAGCCTTGCGTTGTCGTGCATTAGCCTTGTTTCCCCTTGCCGAGCCGTTCATTCCGTTACCCTTGCCTTGCCTTCCTTTCCCTAGCCTTCCTTGCCTTCCGTTACCCTTTCCTTGCCTGGCCGTGCATTGCCTAGCCGTGCGTTGTCGTGCATTAGCCTTGCCTTGCCTCACCGTGCCTTGCCTTGCGTTACCCTTTCCTTGCCTGGCCGTGCATTGCCTAGCCGTGCGTTGCCGTCCCTTATCCTTGTTTGCCCTTGCCCTGCCGTGCCTTTTCTTTCACATGCCTTGCCTTGATTTGCCTTGCCTTCCATTCCTTCCGTTACTCTTTCCTTACCTAGCCGTGCACTGCCTAGCCGTGCATTGTCGTGCATTAGCCTTGCCTTGCCTCACCGTGCCTTGCCTTGCGTTACCCTTTCCTTGCCTTGCCGTGCATTGCCTAGTCGTACGTTGTCGTTCCATAGCCTTGTTTCCTCTTGCCGTGCCGTTCCTTCCCTTACCCTTACATTGCCTTGATTTCCCTTGCATTCCTCGCCTTCCGTTACTCTTTGCTTACCTTCCGTGCATTGCCTAGCCTTGCGTTGTCGTGCCTTAGCCTTGCCTCGCCTGACAGTGCCTTGCCTTGCGTTACCCTTTCCTTGCCTTGCCGTGCATTGCCTAGCCTTGCATTGTCGTGCCTTAGCCTTGCCTTGCCTGACAGTGCCTTGCCTTGCGTTACCTTTTCCTTGCCTTGCAGTGCATTGCCTAAACGTGCGTTGTCGTGCCTTAGCCTTATTTCACCGTGCCGTAGACTTGCTTGCGTTGCCTTGCTTTGCCTTGCCTTCCTTGCCTTCAGTTACTCTTTGCTTGCCTTCCGTGCATTGCCTAGCCTTACGTTGTCGTGCCTTAGCCTTGCCTCGCCTGACCATGCCTTGCCTTGCGTTACCCTTTCCTTGCCTTGCCGTTCATTGCCTAGCCGTTCGTTGTCGTGCATTAGCCTTGCCTTGCCTCACCCTGCCTTGCCTTGCGTTACCCTTTCCTTGCTTTGCCGTGCATTGCCTCGCCGTGCGTTGTCGTGCATTAGCCTTGCCTTGCCTCACCGTGCCTTGCCTTGCGTTACTCTTTCCTTGCCTTGCCGTTCATTGCCTAGCCGTGCGTTGTCGTGCCTTAGCCTTGTTTCCCCTTGCCGTGCCGTTCCTTCCCTTACACTTAACTTGCCTTGCTTTCCGTTGCTTTCTTTGGCTTCCGTTACTCTTTGCTTACCTTCCGTGCATTGGCCAGCCTTGTGTTGTCGTGCCTTAGCCTTGCCTGGCCTGACCGTGCGTTGCCTTGCGTTACCCTTTCCTTGCCTGACTGTGCGTTGCCTAGCCGTGCGTTGCCGTGCCTTAGCCTTGTTTCCCCTTGCCGAGCCGTTCATTCCGTTACCCTTGCCTTGCCTTCCTTTCCCTTGCCTTCCTTGCCTTCCGTTACCCTTTACTTGCGTGGCCGTGCATTGCCTAGCCGTGCGTTGTCGTGCATTAGCCTTGTCTTGCCTCACCGTGCCTTGCCTTGCGTTACCCTTTCCTTCCCTATCCGTTGATTCCCTAGCTGTGCGTTGTCGTGCCTTAGCCTTGTTTCCCCTTGCGGTGCCGTGCCTTCCGTTACCCTTGCCTTGCCTTGCTTTCCCTTGCCTTCCTTGCCTTCCGTTACTCATTCCTTGCCTAGCCGTGCACTGCCTAGCCGTGCGGTGTCGTGCCTTAGCCTTGTTTCCCTTGCCGTGCCTTTCCTTCCCTTACCCTTACATTGCCTTTATTTCCCTTGTATTCCTTGCCTTCCGTTACTCTTTGCTTGCCTTCCGTGCATGGCCTAGCCTTCCGTTGTCGTGCCTTAGCCTTGCCTCGCCTGACCGTGCCTTGCCTTGCGTTACCCCTTCCTTGCCTTGCCGTGCATTGCCTAGCCTTGCGTTGTCGTGCATTAGCCTTGTTTCCCCTTGCCGAGCCGTTCATTCCGTTACCCTTGCCTTGCCTTCCTTTCCCTTGCCTTCCCTGCCTTCCGTTACCCTTTCCTTGCCTGGCCGTGCATTGCCTAGCCGTGCGTTGTCGTGCATTAGCCTTGCCTTGCCTCACCGTGCCTTGCCTTGCGTTACCCTTTCCTTGCCTGGCCGTGCATTGCCTAGCCGTGCGTTGCCGTGCCTTAGCCTTGTTTCCCCTTGTCCTGCCGTGCCTTTTCTTACACATGCCTTGCCTTGATTTGCCTTGCCTTCCATTCCTTCCGTTACTCTTTCCTTGCCTAGCCGTGCACTGCCTAGCCGTGCATTGTCGTGCATTAGCCTTGCCTTGCCTCACCGTGCCTTGCCTTGCGTTACCCTTTCCTTGCCTTGCCGTGCATTGCCTAGCCGTACGTTGTCGTTCCATAGCCTTGTTTCCTCTTGCCGTGCCGTTCCTTCCCTTACCCTTACATTGCCTTGATTTCCCTTGCATTCCTCGCCTTCCGTTACTCTTTGCTTACCTTCCGTGCATTGCCTAGCCTTGCGTTGTCGTGCCTTAGCCTTGCCTCGCCTGACAGTGCCTTGCCTTGCGTTACCCTTTCCTTGCCTTGCCGTGCATTGCGTAGCCGTGCGTTGTCTTGCCTTAGATTTGTTTCCCCTTGCCGTGCCGTTCCTTCCCTTACCCTTACCTTGCCTTGCTTTCCCTTGATTTCCTTGCCTTCCGTTACGCTTTGCTTACCTTCCGTGCATTGCCTAGCCTTGCGTTGTCGTGCCTTAGCCTTGCCTCGCCGGAGAGTGCCTTGCTTGCGTTACCCTTTCCTTGCCTTGCCGTGCATTGCCTAGCCGTCCGTTGTCGTGCATTAGCCTTGCCTTGCCTCACCGTGCTTTGCCTTGCGTTACCCTTTCCTTCCCTATCCGTGGATTCCCTAGCTGTGCATTGTCGTGCCTTAGCCTTGTTTCCCCTTGCGGTGCCGTGCCTTCCGTTACCCTTGCCTTGCCTTGCTTTCCCTTGCCTTCCTTGCCTTCCGTTACTCTTTCCTTACCTAGCCGTGCACTGCCTAGCCGTGCGTTGTCGTGACTTAGCCTTGTTTCCCCTTGCCATGCCGTTCCTTCCCGTACCCTTAATTGCCTTGCTTTCCGTTGCTTTCTTTGGCTTCCGTTACTCTTCGAGTACCTTCCGTGCATTGGCCAGCCTTGTGTTGTCGTGCCTTAGCCTTGCCTGGCCTGACCGTCCCTTGCCTTGCGTTACCCTTTCCTTGCCTGGCCGTGCATTGCCTAGCCGTGCGTTGCCGTGCCTTAGCCTTGTTTCCCCTTGCCGAGCCGTTCATTCCGTTACCCTTGCGTTGCCTTCCTTTCCCTTGCCTTCCTTGCCTTCCGTTACCCTTTACTTGCGTGGCCGTGCATTGCCTAGCCGTGCGTTGTCGTGCATTAGCCTTGCCTTGCCTCACCGTGCCTTGCCTTGCGTTACCCTTTCCTTCCCTATCCGTTGATTCCCTAGCTGTGCGTTGTCGTGCCTTAGCCTTGTTTCCCCTTGCGGTGCCGTGCCTTCCGTTACCCTTGACTTGCCTTGCTTTCCCTTGCCTTCCTTGCCTTCCGTTACTCTTTCCTTGCCTAGCCGTGCACTGCCTAGCCGTGCGTTGTCGTGCCTTAGCCTTGTTTCCCCTTGCCGTGCCGTTCCTTCCCTTCCCCTTGCCTTGCCTTGCTTTCTCTTGCCTTCCTTGCCTTCCGTTACCCTTTCCTTGCCTAGCCGTGCACTGCCTAGCCGTGCGTTGTCGTGCCTTAGCCTTGTTTCACCTTGCCATAGCCTTGCGTTGCCTTGCTTTGCATTGCCTTCCTTGCCTTCCGTTACTCTTTGCTTGCCTTCCGTGCATTGCCTAGCCTTGCGTTGTCGTGCCTTAGCCTTGCCTCGACTGACAGTGCCTTGCCTTGCGTTACCCTTTCCTTGCGTTGCCGTGCATTGCCTAGCAATGCGTTGTCGTGCCTTACCCTTGATTCCCCTTGCCGTGCCGTGCCTTTTGTTACACTTGCCTTGCCTTCCTTTGCCTTGCCTTCTTTCCCTTCCGTTACTCTTTCCTTGCCTAGCCGTGCACTGCATAGCCTTGCGTTGTCGTGCATTAGCCTTGCCTCGCCTGACAGTGCCTTGCTTTCGTTACCCTTTCCTTGCCTTGCCGTGCATTGCCTAGCCGTCCGTTGTCGTGCATTAGCCTTGCCTTGCCTCACCGTGCCTTTCCTTGCGATACCCTTTGCTTTCCTTGCCGTGCATTGCCTAGCCGTGCGTTGTCGTGCCTTAGCCTTGTTTCCCCTTGCCGTGCCGTACCTTCCGTTACACTTGCCTTTCTTTGCTTTCCCTTGCCTTCCTTACCTTCCGTTACCCTTTGCTTGCCTTCCGTGCATTGCCTAGCCTTGCGTTGTCGTGCCTTAGCCTTGCCTCGCCTGAACGTGCTTTCCCATGCGTTACCCTTTCCTTGCCTTGCCGTGCATTGCCTAGCCTACGTTGCCGTGCCTTAGCCTTGTTTCCCCTTGCCGTGCCGTTCCTTCCGTTACCCTTGCCTTTCCTTGCTTTTACTTGCCTTGCTTACCTTCCGTTACTCTTTGCTTCTCTTCCCTGCATTGCCTAGCCTTGCGTTGTCGTGCCTTAGCCTTATCTCGCCTGACCGTCCCTTCCTTTGCTTTAAGCTTTCCTTGCATTGTCGTGCATTGCCTAGCCTTGCGTTGTCGTGCTTTAGCCTTGCCTAGACTCACCGTGCCTTGCCTTGCGTTACCCTTTCCTTGCATTGCCCTGCATTGCCTAGCCGTGCGTTGTCGTGCCTTAGCCTTGTTTCCCCTTGCCGTGCCGTTCCTTCCGTTACACTTGCCTTTCTTTGCTTTCCCTTGCCTTCCTTACCTTCCGTTACTCTTTGCTTGCCTTCCGTGCATTGCCTAGCCTTGCGTTGTCATGCCTTAGCCTTGCCTCGCCTGACCGTGCTTTCCCATGCGTTACCCGTTCCTTGCCTTGCCGTGCATTTCCTAGCCGTGTGTTGTCGTGCCTTTGCCTTATCTCGCCTGACCTTGCCTTCCTTTGCTTTAAGCTTTCCTTGCATTGTCGTGCATTGCCTAGCCTTGCGTTGTCGTGCCTTAGCCTTGCCTCGCCTGAACGTGCTTTCCCATGCGTTACCCTTTCCTTGCCTTGCCGTGCATTGCCCAGCCTGCGTTGCCGTGTCTTAGCCTTGTTTCCCCTTGCCGTGCAGTTCCTTCCGTTACCCTTGCCTTTCCTTGCTTTTCCTTGCCTTGCTTACCTTCCGTTACTCTTTGCTTCCCTTCCCGGCATTGCCTAGCCTTGCGTTCCTTGCCTTGCCGTGCATTGCCTAGCCGTCCGTTGTCGTGCATTAGCCTTGACTTGCCTCACCGTGCCTTGCCTTGCGTTACCCTTTCCTTGCCTTGCCGTGCATTGCCTAGCCGTGCGTTGTCGTGCCTTAGCCTTGTTTCCCCTTGCCGTGCCGTGCCTTTTGTTACACTTGCCTTGCCTTGCTTTGCCTTGCCTTCCTTTCCTTCCGTTACTCTTTCCTTGCCTTGCCGTGCATTGCCTAGCGTTCAGTGTCGTGCCTTAGACTTGTTTCCCCTTGCCGTGCCGTTCCTTCCGTTACCATTGCCTTTCCTTGCTTTCCCTTGCCTTCCTTACCTTCCGTTACACTTTGCTTGCCTTCCGTACATTGCCTAGCCTTGCGTTGTCGTGCCTTAGCCTTATCTGGCCTGACCGTGCCTTCCTTTGCTTTAAGCTTTCCTTGCATTGTCGTGCATTGCCTAGCCTTGCGTTGTCGTGCATTAACCTTGCCTAGCCTCACCGTGCCTTGCCTTGCGTTACCCTTTCCTTGCCTTGCCGTGCATTTCCTAGCCGTGTGTTGTCGTGCCTTAGCCTTGTTTCCCCTTGCCGTTGCGTGCCTTTTGTTACACTTGCCTTGCCTGGCTTTCCTTGCCTTCCGTTCCTTCCGGTACTCTTTCCTTGCCTTGCCGTGCATTGCCTAGCCCTGCGTTGTCGTGCCTTAGCCTTGTTACCCCTTGCCGTGCCGTTCCTTCCGTTACCCTTGGCTTCCCTTGCTTTCCCTTGCCTTCCTTGCGTTCCGTTACTCTTTGCTTGCTTTCCGTGCATTGCCTAGCCTTGCGTTGTCATGCCTTAGCCTTGCCTCGCCTGAACGTGTTTTCCCATGCGTTACCCTTTCCTTGAATTTCCGTGCATTGCCTAGCGTGCGTTGTCGTGCCTTAGCCTTGTTTCCACTTGCCATGCCGTTCCTTCCGTTACACTTGCCTTTCCTTGCTTTCCCTTGCCTTCCTTTCCTTCCGTTACTCTTTCCTTGCCTTCCCTGCATTGCCTAGCCTTGCGTTGTCGTGCCTTATCCTTACCTCGCCTGACCGTGTCTTGAATTGCGTTACCCTTTCCTTGCCTTGCCGTGCATTGCCTAGCTGTGCGTTGTCGTGCCTTAGCCTTGTTTACCCTTGCCGTGCCGTGCCTTTTGTTACACTTGCCTTGCCTGGCTTTGCCTTGCCTTCCTTTCCTTCCGTTACTCTTTCCTTGCCTTGCCGTGCACTGCCTAGCTTTGCATTGTCTTGCATTAGCCTTGCCTCACCTGACCGTGCCTTCCCTTGCGTTACCCTTTCCTTGCCTTGCCGTGAATTGCCTAGCCTGCGTTGCCGTGCCTTAGCCTTGTTTCCACTTGCCGTGCCGTTCCTTCCGTTACCCTTGCCTTTCCTTCCTTTTCCTTGCCTTCCTTACCTTCCGTTACGCTTTGCTTCCCTTCCGTGCATTGCCTAGCCTTGCGTTGTCGTGCCTTAGCCTTATCTCGCCTAACCTTGCCTTCCTTTGCTTTAAGCTTTCCTTGCATTTTCGTGCATCGCGTAGCCTTGCGTTTTCGTGCATTAGCCTTGCCTAGCCTCACCGTGCCTTTCCTTGCGATACCCTTTGCTTTCCTTGCCGTGCATTGCCTAGCCGTGCGTTGTCGTGCCTTAGCCTTGTTTCCCCTTGCCGTGCCGTACCTTCCGTTACACTTGCCTTTCTTTGATTTCCCTTGCCTTCCTTACCTTCCGTTACCCTTTGCTTGCCTTCCGTGCATTGCCTAGCCTTGCGTTGTCGTGCCTTAGCCTTGCCTCGCCTGAACGTGCTTTCCCATGCGTTACCCTTTCCTTGCCTTGCCGTGCATTGCCTAGCCTACGTTGCCGTGCCTTAGCCTTGTTTCCCCTTGCCGTGCCGTTCCTTCCGTTACCCTTGCCTTTCCTTGCTTTTACTTGCCTTGCTTACCTTCCGTTACTCTTTGCTTCTCTTCCCTGCATTGCCTAGCCTTGCGTTGTCGTGCCTTAGCCTTATCTCGCCTGACCGTGCCTTCCTTTGCTTTAAGCTTTCCTTGCATTGTCGTGCATTGCCTAGCCTTGCGTTGTCGTGCATTAGCCTTGCCTAGACTCACCGTGCATTGCCTTGCGTTACCCTTTCCTTGCATTGCCCTGCATTGCCTAGCCGTGCGTTGTCGTGCTTTAGCCTTGTTTCCCCTTGCCGTGCCGTTCCTTCCGTTACACTTGCCTTTCTTTGCTTTCCCTTGCCTTCCTTACATTCCGTTACTCTTTGCTTGCCTTCCGTGCATTGCCTAGCCTTGCGTTGTCATGCCTTAGCCTTGCCTCGCCTGACCGTGCTTTCCCATGCGTTACCCTTTCCTTGCCTTGCCGTGCATTGCCTAGCGTTCAGTGTCGTGCCTTAGGCTTGTTTCCCCTTGCCGTGCCGTTCCTTCCGTTACCATTGCCTTTCCTTGCTTTCCCTTGCCTTCCTTACCTTCCGTTACTCTTTGCTTGCCTTCCGTGCATTGCCTAGCCTTGCGTTGTCATGCCTTAGCCTTATCTGGCCTGACCGTGCCTTCCTTTGCTTTAAGCTTTCCTTGCATTGTCGTGCATTGCCTAGCCTTGCGTTGTCGTGCATTAACGTTGCCTAGCCTCACCGTGCCTTGCCTTGCGTTACCCTTTCCTTGCCTTGCCGTGCATTTCCTAGCCGTGTGTTGTCGTGCCTTAGCCTTGTTTCCCCTTGCCGTTGCGTGCCTTTTGTTACACTTGCCTTGCCTGGCTTTCCTTGCCTTCCGTTCCTTCCGGTACTCTTTCCTTGCCTTGCCGTGCATTGCCTAGCCCTGCGTTGTCGTGCCTTAGCCTTGTTACCCCTTGCCGTGCCGTTCCTTCCGTTACCCTTGCCTTCCCTTGCTTTCCCTTGCCTTCCTTGCGTTCCGTTACTCTTTGCTTGCTTTCCGTGCATTGCCTAGCCTTGCGTTGTCATGCCTTAGCCTTGCCTCGCCTGACCGTGCTTTCCCATGCGTTACCCTTTCCTTGCCTTGCCGTGCATTTCCTAGCCGTGTGTTGTCGTGCCTTTGCCTTATCTCGCCTGACCTTGCCTTCCTTTGCTTTAAGCTTTCCTTGCATTGTCGTGCATTGCCTAGCCTTGCGTTGTCGTGCCTTAGCCTTGCCTCGCCTGAACGTGCTTTCCCATGCGTTACCCTTTCCTTGCCTTGCCGTGCATTGCCCAGCCTGCGTTGCCGTGTCTTAGCCTTGTTTCCCCTTGCCGTGCAGTTCCTTCCGTTACCCTTGCCTTTCCTTGCTTTTCCTTGCCTTGCTTACCTTCCGTTACTCTTTGCTTCCCTTCCCTGCATTGCCTAGCCTTGCGTTCCTTGCCTTGCCGTGCATTGCCTAGCCGTCCGTTGTCGTGCATTAGCCTTGACTTGCCTCACCGTGCCTTGCCTTGCGTTACCCTTTCCTTGCCTTGCCGTGCATTGCCTAGCCGTGCGTTGTCGTGCCTTAGCCTTGTTTCCCCTTGCCGTGCCGTGCCTTTTGTTACACTTGCCTTGCCTTGCTTTGCCTTGCCTTCCTTTCCTTCCGTTACTCTTTCCTTGCCTAGCCGTGCACTGCATAGCCTTGCGTTGTCGTGCATTAGCCTTGCCTCGCCTGACAGTGCCTTGCTTGCGTTACCCTTTCCTTGCCTTGCCGTGCATTGCCTAGCCGTCCGTTGTCGTGCATTAGCCTTGCCTTGCCTCACCGTGCCTTGCCTTGCCTTACCCTTTCCTTCCCTATCCGTGGATTCCCTAGCTGTGCGTTGTCGTGCCTTAGCCTTGTTTCCCCTTGCCGTGCCGTTCCTTCCGTTACCATTGCCTTTCCTTGCTTTCCCTTGCCTTCCTTACCTTCCGTTACACTTTGCTTGCCTTCCGTGCATTGCCTAGCCTTGCGTTGTCGTGCCTTAGCCTTATCTGGCCTGACCGTGCCTTCCTTTGCTTTAAGCTTTCCTTGCATTGTCGTGCATTGCCTAGCCTTGCGTTGTCGTGCCTTATCCTTACCTCGCCTGACCGTGCCTTGAATTGCGTTACCCTTTCCTTGCCTTGCCGTGCATTGCCTAGCTGTGCGTTGTCGTGCCTTAGCCTTGTTTACCCTTGCCGTGCCGTGCCTTTTGTTACACTTGCCTTGCCTGGCTTTGCCTTGCCTTCCTTTCCTTCCGTTACTCTTTCCTTGCCTTGCCGTGCACTGCCTAGCTTTGCATTGTTGTGCATTAGCCTTGCCTCACCTAACCGTGCCTTCCCTTGCGTTACCCTTTCCTTGCTTTGCGGTGAATTGCCTAGCCCTGCCTTCTCGTGCCTTAGCCTTGTTACCCCTTGCCGTGCCGTTCCTTCCGTTACCCTTGCCTTCCCTTGCTTTCCCTTTCCTTCCTTGCGTTCCGTTACTCCTTGCTTGCTTTCCGTGCATTGCCTAGCCTTCCGTTGTCGTGCCTTAGCCTTGCCTCGCCTGACCGTGCTTTCCCATGCGTTACCCTTTCCTTGCCTTGCCGTGAATTGCCTAGCCTGCGTTGCCGTGCCTTAGCCTTGTTTCCACTTGCCGTGCCGTTCCTTCCGTTACCCTTGCCTTTCCTTCCTTTTCCTTGCCTTCCTTACCTTCCGTTACTCTTTGCTTGCTTTCCGTGCATTGCCTAGCCTTGCGTTGTCATGCCTTAGCCTTGCCTCGCCTGAACGTGTTTTCCCATGCGTTACCCTTTCCTTGAATTTCCGTGCATTGCCTAGCGTGCGTTGTCGTGCCTTAGCCTTGTTTCCACTTGCCATGCCGTTCCTTCCGTTACACTTGCCTTTCCTTGCTTTCCCTTGCCTTCCTTACCTTCCGTTACTCTTTGCTTGCCTTCCGTGCATTGCCTAGCCTTGCGTTGTCGTGCCTTATCCTTACCTCGCCTGACCGTGTCTTGAATTGCGTTACCCTTTCCTTGCCTTGCCGTGCATTGCCTAGCTGTGCGTTGTCGTGCCTTAGCCTTGTTTACCCTTGCCGTGCCGTGCCTTTTGTTACACTTGCCTTGCCTGGCTTTGCCTTGCCTTCCTTTCCTTCCGTTACTCTTTCCTTGCCTTGCCGTGCACTGCCTAGCTTTGCATTGTCTTGCATTAGCCTTGCCTCACCTGACCGTGCCTTCCCTTGCGTTACCCTTTCCTTGCCTTGCCGTGAATTGCCTAGCCTGCGTTGCCGTGCCTTAGCCTTGTTTCCACTTGCCGTGCCGTTCCTTCCGTTACCCTTGCCTTTCCTTCCTTTTCCTTGCCTTCCTTACCTTCCGTTACGCTTTGCTTCCCTTCCGTGCATTGCCTAGCCTTGCGTTGTCGTGCCTTAGCCTTATCTCGCCTAACCTTGCCTTCCTTTGCTTTAAGCTTTCCTTGCATTTTCGTGCATCGCGTAGCCTTGCGTTTTCGTGCATTAGCCTTGCCTAGCCTCACCGTGCCTTTCCTTGCGATACCCTTTGCTTTCCTTGCCGTGCATTGCCTAGCCGTGCGTTGTCGTGCCTTAGCCTTGTTTCCCCTTGCCGTGCCGTACCTTCCGTTACACTTGCCTTTCTTTGATTTCCCTTGCCTTCCTTACCTTCCGTTACCCTTTGCTTGCCTTCCGTGCATTGCCTAGCCTTGCGTTGTCGTGCCTTAGCCTTGCCTCGCCTGAACGTGCTTTCCCATGCGTTACCCTTTCCTTGCCTTGCCGTGCATTGCCTAGCCTACGTTGCCGTGCCTTAGCCTTGTTTCCCCTTGCCGTGCCGTTCCTTCCGTTACCCTTGCCTTTCCTTGCTTTTACTTGCCTTGCTTACCTTCCGTTACTCTTTGCTTCTCTTCCCTGCATTGCCTAGCCTTGCGTTGTCGTGCCTTAGCCTTATCTCGCCTGACCGTGCCTTCCTTTGCTTTAAGCTTTCCTTGCATTGTCGTGCATTGCCTAGCCTTGCGTTGTCGTGCATTAGCCTTGCCTAGACTCACCGTGCATTGCCTTGCGTTACCCTTTCCTTGCATTGCCCTGCATTGCCTAGCCGTGCGTTGTCGTGCCTTAGCCTTGTTTCCCCTTGCCGTGCCGTTCCTTCCGTTACACTTGCCTTTCTTTGCTTTCCCTTGCCTTCCTTACATTCCGTTACTCTTTGCTTGCCTTCCGTGCATTGCCTAGCCTTGCGTTGTCATGCCTTAGCCTTGCCTCGCCTGACCGTGCTTTCCCATGCGTTACCCTTTCCTTGCCTTGCCGTGCATTGCCTAGCGTTCAGTGTCGTGCCTTAGGCTTGTTTCCCCTTGCCGTGCCGTTCCTTCCGTTACCATTGCCTTTCCTTGCTTTCCCTTGCCTTCCTTACCTTCCGTTACTCTTTGCTTGCCTTCCGTGCATTGCCTAGCCTTGCGTTGTCATGCCTTAGCCTTATCTGGCCTGACCGTGCCTTCCTTTGCTTTAAGCTTTCCTTGCATTGTCGTGCATTGCCTAGCCTTGCGTTGTCGTGCATTAACGTTGCCTAGCCTCACCGTGCCTTGCCTTGCGTTACCCTTTCCTTGCCTTGCCGTGCATTTCCTAGCCGTGTGTTGTCGTGCCTTAGCCTTGTTTCCCCTTGCCGTTGCGTGCCTTTTGTTACACTTGCCTTGCCTGGCTTTCCTTGCCTTCCGTTCCTTCCGGTACTCTTTCCTTGCCTTGCCGTGCATTGCCTAGCCCTGCGTTGTCGTGCCTTAGCCTTGTTACCCCTTGCCGTGCCGTTCCTTCCGTTACCCTTGCCTTCCCTTGCTTTCCCTTGCCTTCCTTGCGTTCCGTTACTCTTTGCTTGCTTTCCGTGCATTGCCTAGCCTTGCGTTGTCATGCCTTAGCCTTGCCTCGCCTGACCGTGCTTTCCCATGCGTTACCCTTTCCTTGCCTTGCCGTGCATTTCCTAGCCGTGTGTTGTCGTGCCTTTGCCTTATCTCGCCTGACCTTGCCTTCCTTTGCTTTAAGCTTTCCTTGCATTGTCGTGCATTGCCTAGCCTTGCGTTGTCGTGCCTTAGCCTTGCCTCGCCTGAACGTGCTTTCCCATGCGTTACCCTTTCCTTGCCTTGCCGTGCATTGCCCAGCCTGCGTTGCCGTGTCTTAGCCTTGTTTCCCCTTGCCGTGCAGTTCCTTCCGTTACCCTTGCCTTTCCTTGCTTTTCCTTGCCTTGCTTACCTTCCGTTACTCTTTGCTTCCCTTCCCTGCATTGCCTAGCCTTGCGTTCCTTGCCTTGCCGTGCATTGCCTAGCCGTCCGTTGTCGTGCATTAGCCTTGACTTGCCTCACCGTGCCTTGCCTTGCGTTACCCTTTCCTTGCCTTGCCGTGCATTGCCTAGCCGTGCGTTGTCGTGCCTTAGCCTTGTTTCCCCTTGCCGTGCCGTGCCTTTTGTTACACTTGCCTTGCCTTGCTTTGCCTTGCCTTCCTTTCCTTCCGTTACTCTTTCCTTGCCTAGCCGTGCACTGCATAGCCTTGCGTTGTCGTGCATTAGCCTTGCCTCGCCTGACAGTGCCTTGCTTGCGTTACCCTTTCCTTGCCTTGCCGTGCATTGCCTAGCCGTCCGTTGTCGTGCATTAGCCTTGCCTTGCCTCACCGTGCCTTGCCTTGCCTTACCCTTTCCTTCCCTATCCGTGGATTCCCTAGCTGTGCGTTGTCGTGCCTTAGCCTTGTTTCCCCTTGCCGTGCCGTTCCTTCCGTTACCATTGCCTTTCCTTGCTTTCCCTTGCCTTCCTTACCTTCCGTTACACTTTGCTTGCCTTCCGTGCATTGCCTAGCCTTGCGTTGTCGTGCCTTAGCCTTATCTGGCCTGACCGTGCCTTCCTTTGCTTTAAGCTTTCCTTGCATTGTCGTGCATTGCCTAGCCTTGCGTTGTCGTGCCTTATCCTTACCTCGCCTGACCGTGCCTTGAATTGCGTTACCCTTTCCTTGCCTTGCCGTGCATTGCCTAGCTGTGCGTTGTCGTGCCTTAGCCTTGTTTACCCTTGCCGTGCCGTGCCTTTTGTTACACTTGCCTTGCCTGGCTTTGCCTTGCCTTCCTTTCCTTCCGTTACTCTTTCCTTGCCTTGCCGTGCACTGCCTAGCTTTGCATTGTCTTGCATTAGCCTTGCCTCACCTGACCGTGCCTTCCCTTGCGTTACCCTTTCCTTGCCTTGCGGTGAATTGCCTAGCCCTGCCTTCTCGTGCCTTAGCCTTGTTACCCCTTGCCGTGCCGTTCCTTCCGTTACCCTTGCCTTCCCTTGCTTTCCCTTTCCTTCCTTGCGTTCCGTTACTCCTTGCTTGCTTTCCGTGCATTGCCTAGCCTTCCGTTGTCGTGCCTTAGCCTTGCCTCGCCTGACCGTGCTTTCCCATGCGTTACCCTTTCCTTGCCTTGCCGTGAATTGCCTAGCCTGCGTTGCCGTGCCTTAGCCTTGTTTCCACTTGCCGTGCCGTTCCTTCCGTTACCCTTGCCTTTCCTTCCTTTTCCTTGCCTTCCTTACCTTCCGTTACTCTTTGCTTCCCTTCCGTGCATTGCCTAGCCTTGCGTTGTCGTGCTTTAGCCTTATCTCGCCTGACCGTGCCTTCCTTTGCTTTAAGCTTTCCTTGCATTGTCGTTCATTGCCTAGCCTTGCGTTGTCGTGCATTAGCCTTGCCTAGCCTCACCGTGCCTTGCCTTGCGTTACCCTTTCCTTGCCTTGCCGTGCATTGCCTAGCCGTGCGTTGTCGTGCCTTAGCCTTGTTTCCCCTTGCCGTGGCGTGCCTTTTGTTACACTTGCCTTGCTTGGCTTTGCCTTGCCTTCCTTTCCTTCCGTTACTCTTTCCTTGCCTTGCTGTGCATTGCCTAGCCTTGCATTGTCGTGCCTTATGCTTGCCTCTCTAGACCGTGCCTTCCCCTGCGTTACCCTTTCCTTGCCTTGCCGTGCATTGCCTAGCCATGCGTTGTCGTTCCTTAGCCTTGTTACCCCTTGCCGTGCCGTTCCTTCCGTTACCCTTGCCTTCCCTTGCTTTCCCTTGCCTTCCTTGCGTTCCGTTACTCTTTGCTTGCTTTCCGTGCATTGCCTAGCCTTGCGTTGTCATGCCTTAGCCTTGCCTCGCCTGACCGTGCTTTCCCATGCGTTACCCTTTCCTTGCCTTGCCTTGCATTGCCTAGCGTGCGTTGTCGTGCCTTAGCCTTGTTTCCCCTTGCCGTGCCGTTCCTTCGGTTACACTTGCCTTTCCTTGCTTTTCCTTGCCTTGCTTACCTTCCGTTACTCTTTGCTTCCCTTCCCTGCATTGCCTAGCCTTGCGTTCCTTGCCTTGCCGTGCATTGCCTAGCCGTCCGTTGTCGTGCATTAGCCTTGACTTGCCTCACCGTGCCTTGCCTTGCGTTACCCTTTCCTTGCCTTGCCGTGCATTGCCTAGCCGTGCGTTGTCGTGCCTTAGCCTTGTTTCCCCTTGCCGTGCCGTGCCTTTTGTTACACTTGCCTTGTCTTGCTTTGCCTTGCCTTCCTTTCCTTCCGTTACTCTTTCCTTGCCTAGCCGTGCACTGCATAGCCTTGCGTTGTCGTGCATTAGCCTTGCCTCGCCTGACAGTGCCTTGCTTGCGTTACCCTTTCCTTGCCTTGCCGTGCATTGCCTAGCCGTCCGTTGTCGTGCATTAGCCTTGCCTTGCCTCACCGTGCCTTGCCTTGCCTTACCCTTTCCTTCCCTATCCGTGGATTCCCTAGCTGTGCGTTGTCGTGCCTTAGCCTTGTTTCCCCCTTGCCGTGCCGTTCCTTCCGTTACCCTTGCCTTCCCTTGCTTTCCCTTGCCTTCCTTGCGTTCCGTTACTCTTTGCTTGCTTTCCGTGCATTGCCTAGCCTTGCGTTGTCATGCCTTAGCCTTGCCTCGCCTGACCGTGCTTTCCCATGCGTTACCCTTTCCTTGGCTTGCCGTGCATTGCCTAGCCGTGCGTTGTCGTGCCTTTGCCTTGTTTCCCCTTGCCGTGCCGTTCCTTCCGTTACCATTGCCTATCCTTGCTTTCCCTTGCCTTCCTTACCTTCCGTTACACTTTGCTTGCATTCCGTGCATTGCCTAGCCTTGCTTTGTCGTGCCTTAGCCTTATCTGGCCTGACCGTGCCTTCCTTTGCTTTAAGCTTTCCTTGCATTGTCGTGCATTGCCTAGCCTTGCGTTGTCGTGCATTAACCTTGCCTAGCCTCACCGTGCCTTGCCTTGCGTTACCCTTTCCTTGCCTTGCCGTGCATTTCCTAGCCGTGTGTTGTCGTGCCTTAGCCTTGTTTCCCCTTGCCGTTGCGTGCCTTTTGTTACACTTGCCTTGCCTGGCTTTCCTTGCCTTCCTTTCCTTCCGTTACTCTTTCCTTGCCTTGCCGTGCATTGCCTAGCCCTGCGTTGTCGTGCCTTAGCCTTGTTACCTCTTGCCGTGCCGTTCCTTCCGTTACCCTTGCCTTCCCTTGCTTTCCCTTGCCTTCCTTGCGTTCCGTTACTCTTTGCTTGCTTTCCGTGCATTGCCTAGCCTTGCGTTGTCATGCCTTAGCCTTGCCTCGCCTGACCGTGCTTTCCCATGCGTTACCCTTTCCTTGAATTGCCGTGCATTGCCTAGCGTGCGTTGTCGTGCCTTAGCCTTGTTTCCACTTGCCATGCAGTTCCTTCCGTTACACTTGCCTTTCCTTGCTTTCCGTTGCTTTCTTTGGCTTCCGTTACTCTTTGCTTACCTTCCGTGCATTGGCCAGCCTTGTGTTGTCGTGCCTTAGCCTTGCCGGGCCTGACCGTGCCTTGCCTTGCGTTACCCTTTCCTTCCCTATCCGTTGATGCCCTAGCAGTGCGTTGTCGTGCCTTAGCCTTGTTTCCCCTTGCGTTGCCGTGCCTTCCGTTACCCTTGCCTTGCCTTGCTTTCCCTTGCCTTCCTTGCCTTCCGTTACTCTTTCCTTGCCTAGCCGTGCACTGCCTAGCCGTGCGTTGTCGTGCCTTGGACTTGTTTCACCTTGCCATAGCCTTGCTTGCGTTGCCCTGCTTTGCATTGCCTTCCTTGCCTTCCGTTACTCTTTGCTTGCCTTCCGTGCATTGCCTAGCCTTGCGTTGTCGTGCCTTAGCCTTGCCTCGCCTGACCGTGCCTTGCCTTGCGTTACCCCTTCCTTGCCTTGCCGTGCATTGCCTAGCCTTGCGTTGTCGTGCATTAGCCTTGTTTCCCCTTGCCGAGCCGTTCATTCCGTTACCCTTGCCTTGCCTTCCTTTCCCTTGCCTTCCGTGCCTTCCGTTACCCTTTCCTTGCCTGGCCGTGCATTGCCTAGCCGTGCGTTGTCGTGCAATAGCCTTGCCTTGACTCACCGTGCCTTGCCTTGCGTTACCCTTTCCTTGCCTGGCCGTGGATTGCCTAGCCGTGCGTTGCCGTGCCTTAGCCTTGTTTCCCCTTGCCGTGCCGTGCCTTTTCTTACACTTGCCTTGCCTTGATTTGCCTTGCCTTCCATTCCTTCCGTTACTCTTTCCTTGCCTAGCCGTGCACTGCCTAGCCTTGCGTTGTCGTGCATTAGCCTTGTCTTGCCTCACCGTGCCTTGTCTTGCGTTACCCTTTCCTTGCCTGACCGTGCATTGCCTAGCCGTGAGTTGCCGTGCCTTAGCCTTGTTTCCCCTTTCCGAGCCGTTCATTCCGTTACCCTTGCCTTGCGTTCCTTTCCCTTGCCTTCCTTGCCTTCCGTTACTCTTTGCTTGCCTTCCGTGCATTGCCTAGCCTTTCGTTGTCGTGCCTTAGCCTTGCCTCGCCTGACCGTGCTTTACCTTGCGTTGCTCTTTCCTTCCCTTGCCGTGCTTTGCCTAGCCGTGCGTTGTCGTGCATTAGACTTGCCTTGCCTCACCGTGCCTTGCCTTGCGTTACCCTTTCCTTGCTTTGCCGTGCATTGCGTAGCCGTGCGTTGTCGTTCCTTAGCCTTGTTTCCCCTTGCCGTGCCGTTCCTTCCCTTACCCTTACATTGCCTTGATTTCCCTAGCCTTCCTTGCCTTCCGTTACTCTTTGCTTACGTTCCGTGCATTTCCTAGCCTTGCGTTGTCGTGCCTTAGCCTTGCCTCGCCAGACAGTGCCTTGCCTTGCGTTACCCTTACATTGCCAGGCCGTGCATTGCCTAGCCTTGCGTTGCCGTGCCTTAGCCTTGTTTCCCCTTGCCGTGCCGTGCCTATTGTTACACATGGCTTGCCTTGCGTTGCCTTGCCTTCCTTTCCTTCCGTTACTGATTCCTTGCCTAGCCGTGTACTGCCTAGCCTTGCGTTGTCGTGCCTTAGCCTTGCCTCTCCTGACCGTGCCTTGCCTTGCGTTACCCCTTCCTTGCCTTGCCGTGCATTGCTAGCCTTGCGTTGTCGTGCATTAGCCTTGCCTTGCCTCACCGTGCCTTGCCTTGCGTTACCCTTTCCTTGCCTGGCCGTGCATTGCCTAGCCGTTCGTTGCCGTGCCTTAGCCTTGTTTCCCCTTGCCGAGCCGTTCCTTCCGTTACCCTTGCCTTGCCTTCATTTCCCTTGCCTTCCTTGCCTTCCGTTACTCTTTCCTTGCCTTCCGTGCATTGCCTAGCCTTGCGTTGTCGTGCCTTAGCCTTGCCTCCCCTGACCTTGCCTTCCCTTGCGTTACCCTTTCCTTGCCTTGCCGTGCATTGCCTAGCCGTGCGTTGTCGTGCATTAGCCTTGCCTTGCCTCACCGTGCCTTGCCTTGCGTTACCCTTTCCTTCCCTATCCGTGGATTTCCAAGCTGTGCGTTGACGTGCCTTAGCCTTGTTTCCCCTTGCGGTGCCGTGCCTTCCGTTACCCTTGCCTTGCCTTGCTTTCCCTTGCCTTCCTTGCCTTCCGTTACTCTTTCCTTGCCTAGCCGTGCATTGCCTAGCCTTGCGTTGTCGTGCCTTAGCCTTTTTTCACCTTGCCATTGCTTTCCTTGCGTTGCCTTGCTTTGCCCTGTATTCCTTGCCTTCCGTTACTCTTTGCTTGCCTTCCGTGCATTGCCTCGCCTTGCGTTGTCGTGCATTAGCCTTGCCTTGCCTCACCGTGCCTTGCATTGCGTTACCCTTTCCTTGCCTGGCCGTGCATTGCCTAGCCGTGCGTTGCCGTGCCTTAGCCTTGTTTCCCCTTTCCGTGCCGTTCCTTCCCTTACCCTTACCTTGCCTTGCTTTCCCTTGCTTTCCTTGCCTTCCGTTACTCTTTGCTTACCTTCCGTGCAATGCCTAGCCTTGCGTTGTCGTGCCTTAGCCTTGCCTCGCCTGACAGTGCCTTGCCTTGCGTTACCCTTTCCTTGCCTTGCCGTGCATTGCCTAACCGTGCGTTGTCGTGCCTTAGCCTTGTTTCACCTTGCCGTGCCGTTCCTTCCCTGACCCTTAACTTGACTTGCTTTCCCTTGCTTTCTTTGGCTTCCGTTACTCTTTGCTTACCTTCCGTGCATTGGCCAGTCTTGCGTTGTCGTGCCTTAGCCTTGCCTGGCCTGACCGTGCCTTGCCTTGCGTTACCCTTTCCTTGCCTGGCCCTGCATTGCCTAGCCGTGCGTTGCCGTGCCTTAGCCTTGTTTCCCCTTGCCGAGCCGTTCCTTCCGTTACCCTTGCCTTGCCTCCCTTTCCCTTGCCTTCCTTGCCTTCCGTTACTCTTTGCTTGCCTTCCGTGCATTGTTTAGCCTGGCGTTGTCGTGCCTTAGCCTTGCCTCGCCTGACCGTGCCTTCCCTTGCGTTACCCGTTCCTTGCCTTGCCGTGCATTGCCTAGCCGTGCGTTGTCGTGCATTAGCCTTGCCTTGCCTCACCGTGCCTTGCCTTGCGTTACCCTTTCCTTCCCTATCCGTGGATTCCCTAGCTGTGCGTTGTCGTGCCTTAGCCTTGTTTCCCCTTGCGGTGTCGTGCCTTCCGTTACACTTGCCTTGCCTTGCTTTCCCTTGCCTCCCTTGCCTTCCGTTACTCTTTCCTTGCCTAGCCGTGCACTGCCTCGCCGTGCGTTGTCGTGCCTTAGCCTTGTTTCACCTTGCCATAGCCTTGCTTGCGTTGCCTTGCTTTGCCTTGCCTTCCTTGCCTTCCGTTACTCTTTGGTGCCTTCCGTGCATTGCCTAGCCTTGCGTTGTCGTGCCTTAGCCTTGTTTCACCTTGCCATAGCTTTACTTGCGTTGCCTTGCTTTCCCTTGCCTTCCTTTCCTTCCGTTACTCTTTCCTTGCCTTACCGTGCACTGCCTAGCCTGGCATTGTCGTGCATTAGCCTTGCCTTGCCTGACCGTGCCTTGCCTGGCCTTACCCTTTCCTTGCCTTGTCGTGCATTGCCTAGCCGTGCGTTGTCGTGCCTTAGCCTTGTTTCCCCTTCCGTGCCGTTCCTTCCCTTACCCTTACCTTGCTTTGCTTTCTCTTGCTTTCCTTGCCTTCCGTTTCTTTTTGCTTACCTTCCGTGCAATGCCTAGCCTTGCGTTGTCGTGCCTTAGCCTTGCCTCGCCTGACAGTGCCTTGCCTTGCGTTACCCTTTCCTTGCCTTGCCGTGCATTGCCTAACCGTGCGTTGTCGTGCCTTAGCCTTGTTTCACCTTGCCGTAGCCTTGCTTGCGTCGCCTTGCTTTGCCTTGCCTTCCTTGCCTTCCGTTACTCTTTGCTTGCCTTCCGTGCATTGCCTAGCCTTGGGTTGTCGCGCCTTAGCCTTGCCTCGCCTGACCGTGCTTTGCCTTGCGTTGCTCTTTCCTTCCCTTGCCGTGCTCTGCCTAGCCGTGCGTTGTCGTGCATTAGACTTGCCTTGCCTCACCGTGCCTTGCCTTGCGTTACCCTTTCCTTGCTTTGCCGTGCATTGCGTAGCCGTGCGTTGTCGTTCCTTAGCCTTGTTTCCTCTTGCCGTGCCGTTCCTTCCCTTACGCTTACATTGCCTTGATTTCCCTAGCATTCCTTGCCTTCCGTTACTCTTTGCTTACGTTCCGTGCATTTCCTAGCCTTGCGTTGTCGTGCCTTAGCCTTGCCTCGCCAGACAGTGCCTTGCCTTGCGTTACCCTTACATTGCCAGGCCGTGCATTGCCTAGCCTTGCGTTGCCGTGCCTTAGCCTTGTTTCCCCTTGCCGTGCCGTGCCTATTGTTACACATGGCTTGCCTTGCTTTGCCTTCCCTTCCTTTCCTTCCGTTACTGATTCCTTGCCTAGCCGTGCACTGCCTAGCCTTGCGTTGTCGTGCCTTAGCCTTGCCTCTCCTGACCGTGCCTTGCCTTGCGTTACCCCTTCCTTGCCTTGCCGTGCATTGCTAGCCTTGCGTTGTCGTGCATTAGCCTTGCCTTGCCTCACCGTGCCTTGCCTTGCGTTACCCTTTCCTTACCTGGCCGTGCATTGCCTAGCCGTTCGTTGCCGTGCCTTAGCCTTGTTTCCCCTTGCCGAGCCGTTCCTTCCGTTACCCTTGCCTTGCCTTCATTTCCCTTGCCTTCCTTGCCTTCCGTTACTCTTTCCTTGCCTTCCGTGCATTGCCTAGCCTTGCGTTGTCGTGCCTTAGCCTTGCCTTCCCTGACCTTGCCTTCCCTTGCGTTACCCTTTCCTTGCCTTGCCGTGCATTGCCTAGCCGTGCGTTGTCGTGCATTAGCCTTGCCTTGCCTCACCGTGCCTTGCCTTGCGTTACCCTTTCCTTCCCTATCCGTGGATTCCCTAGCTGTGCGTTGTCGTGCCTTAGCCTTGTTTCCCCTTGCGGTGCCGTGCCTTCCGTTACCCTTGCCTTGCCTTGCTTTCCCTTGCCTTCCTTGCCTTCCGTTACTCTTTCCTTGCCTAGCCGTGCATTGCCTAGCCTTGCGTTGTCGTGCCTTAGCCTTTTTTCACCTTGCCATTGCTTTCCTTGCGTTGCCTTGCTTTGCCCTGTATTCCTTGCCTTCCGTTACTCTTTGCTTGCCTTCCGTGCATTGCCTCGCCTTGCGTTGTCGTGCATTAGCCTTGCCTTGCCTCACCGTGCCTTGCCTTGCGTTACCCTTTCCTTGCCTGGCCGTGCATTGCCTAGCCGTGCGTTGCCGTGCCTTAGCCTTGTTTCCCCTTTCCGTGCCGTTCCTTCCCTTACCCTTACTTTGCCTTGCTTTCCCTTGCTTTCCTTGCCTTCCGTTACTCTTTGCTTACCTTCCGTGCAATGCCTAGCCTTGCGTTGTCGTGCCTTAGCCTTGCCTCGCCTGACAGTGCCTTGCCTTGCGTTACCCTTTCCTTGCCTTGCCGTGCATTGCCTAACCGTGCGTTGTCGTGCCTTAGCCTTGTTTCACCTTGCCGTGCCGTTCCTTCCCTGACCCTTAACTTGACTTGCTTTCCCTTGCTTTCTTTGGCTTCCGTTACTCTTTGCTTACCTTCCGTGAATTGGCCAGTCTTGCGTTGTCGTGCCTTAGCCTTGCCTGGCCTGACCGTGCCTTACCTTGCGTTACCCTTTCCTTGCCTGGCCCTGCATTGCCTAGCCGTGCGTTGCCGTGCCTTAGCCTTGTTTCCCCTTGCCGAGCCGTTCCTTCCGTTACTCTTGCCTTGCCTCCCTTTCCTTTGCCTTCCTTGCCTTCCGTTACTCTTTGCTTGCCTTCCGTGCATTGTTTAGCCTTGCGTTTTCGTGCCTTAGCCTTGCCTCGCCTGACCGTGCCTTCCCTTGCGTTACCCGTTCCTTGCCTTGCCGTGCATTGCCTAGCCGTGCGTTGTCGTGCATTAGCCTTGCCTTGCCTCACCGTGCCTTGCCTTGCGTTACCCTTTCCTTCCCTATCCGTGGATTCCCTAGCTGTGCGTTGTCGTGCCTTAGCCTTGTTTCCCCTTGCGGTGTCGTGCCTTCCGTTACACTTGCCTTGCCTTGCTTTCCCTTGCCTCCCTTGCCTTCCGTTACTCTTTCCTTGCCTAGCCGTGCACTGCCTCGCCGTGCGTTGTCGTGCCTTAGCCTTGTTTCACCTTGCCATAGCCTTGCTTGCGTTGCCTTGCTTTGCCTTGCCTTCCTTGCCTTCCGTTACTCTTTGGTGCCTTCCGTGCATTGCCTAGCCTTGCGTTGTCGTGCCTTAGCCTTGTTTCACCTTGCCATAGCTTTACTTGCGTTGCCTTGCTTTCCCTTGCCTTCCTTTCCTTCCGTTACTCTTTCCTTGCCTTACCGTGCACTGCCTAGCCTGGCATTGTCGTGCATTAGCCTTGCCTTGCCTGACCGTGCCTTGCCTGGCCTTACCCTTTCCTTGCCTTGTCGTGCATTGCGTAGCCGTGCGTTGTCGTGCCTTAGCCTTGTTTCCCCTTCCGTGCCGTTCCTTCCCTTACCCTTACCTTGCTTTGCTTTCTCTTGCTTTCCTTGCCTTCCGTTTCTCTTTGCTTACCTTCCGTGCAATGCCTAGCCTTGCGTTGTCGTGCCTTAGCCTTGCCTCGCCTGACAGTGCCTTGCCTTGCGTTACCCTTTCCTTGCCTTGCCGTGCATTGCCTAACCGTGCGTTGTCGTGCCTTAGCCTTGTTTCACCTTGCCGTAGCCTTGCTTGCGTCGCCTTGCTTTGCCTTGCCTTCCTTGCCTTCCGTTACTCTTTGCTTGCCTTCCGTGCATTGCCTAGCCTTGGGTTGTCGCGCCTTAGCCTTGCCTCGCCTGACCGTGCTTTGCCTTGCGTTGCTCTTTCCTTCCCTTGCCGTGCTTTGCCTAGCCGTGCGTTGTCGTGCATTAGACTTGCCTTGCCTCACCGTGCCTTGCCTTGCGTTACCCTTTCCTTGCTTTGCCATGCATTGCGTAGCCGTGCGTTGTCGTTCCTTAGCCTTGTTTCCTCTTGCCGTGCCGTTCCTTCCCTTACCCTTACATTGCCTTGATTTCCCTAGCATTCCTTGCCTTCCGTTACTCTTTGCTTACGTTCCGTGCATTTCCTAGCCTTGCGTTGTCGTGCCTTAGCCTTGCCTCGCCAGACAGTGCCTTGCCTTGCGTTACCCTTACATTGCCAGGCCGTGCATTGCCTAGCCTTGCGTTGCCGTGCCTTAGCCTTGTTTCCCCTTGCCGTGCCGTGCCTATTGTTACACATGGCTTGCCTTGCTTTGCCTTCCCTTCCTTTCCTTCCGTTACTGATTCCTTGCCTAGCCGTGCACTGCCTAGCCTTGCGTTGTCGTGCCTTAGCCTTGCCTCTCCTGACCGTGCCTTGCCTTGCGTTACCCCTTCCTTGCCTTGCCGTGCATTGCCTAGCCTTGCGTTGTCGTGCATTAGCCTTGCCTTGCCTCACCGTGCCTTGCCTTGCGTTACCCTTTCCTTGCCTGGCCGTGCATTGCCTAGCCGTTCGTTGCCGTGCCTTAGCCTTGTTTCCCCTTGCCGAGCCGTTCCTTCCGTTACCCTTGCCTTGCCTTCATTTCCCTTGCCTTCCTTGCCTTCCGTTACTCTTTCCTTGCCTTCCGTGCATTGCCTAGCCTTGCGTTGTCGTGCCTTAGCCTTGCCTCCCCTGACCTTGCCTTCCCTTGCGTTACCCTTTCCTTGCCTTGCCGTGCATTGCCTAGCCGTGCGTTGTCGTGCATTAGCCTTGCCTTGCCTCACCGTGCCTTGCCTTGCGTTACCCTTTCCTTCCCTATCCGTGGATTCCCTAGCTGTGCGTTGTCGTGCCTTAGCCTTGTTTCCCCTTGCGGTGCCGTGCCTTCCGTTACCCTTGCCTTGCCTTGCTTTCCCTTGCCTTCCTTGCCTTCCGTTACTCTTTCCTTGCCTAGCCGTGCATTGCCTAGCCTTGCGTTGTCGTGCCTTAGCCTTTTTTCACCTTGCCATTGCTTTCCTTGCGTTGCCTTGCTTTGCCCTGTATTCCTTGCCTTCCGTTACTCTTTGCTTGCCTTCCGTGCATTGCCTCGCCTTGCGTTGTCGTGCATTAGCCTTGCCTTGCCTCACCGTGCCTTGCCTTGCGTTACCCTTTCCTTGCCTGGCCGTGCATTGCCTAGCCGTGCGTTGCCGTGCCTTAGCCTTGTTTCCCCTTTCCGTGGCGTTCCTTCCCTTACCCTTACCTTGCCTTGCTTTCCCTTGCTTTCCTTGCCTTCCGTTACTCTTTGCTTACCTTCCGTGCAATGCCTAGCCTTGCTTTGTCGTGCCTTAGCCTTGCCTCGCCTGACAGTGCCTTGCCTTGCGTTACCCTTTCCTTGCCTTGCCGTGCATTGCCTAACCGTTCGTTGTCGTGCCTTAGCCTTGTTTCACCTTGCCGTAGCCTTGCTTGCGTCGCCTTGCTTTGCCTTGCCTTCCTTGCCTTCCGTTACTCTTTGGTTGCCTTCCGTGCATTGCCTAGCCTTGGGTTGTCGCGACATAGCCTTGCCTCGCCTGACCGTGCTTTGCCTTGCGTTACTCTTTCCTTGCCTTGCCGTGCATTGCCTAGCCGTGCGTTGTCGTGCATTAGCCTTGCCTTGCCTCACCGTGCCTTGCCTTGCGTTACCCTTTCCTTGCCTTGCCGTGCTTTGCCTAGCCGTGCGTTGTCCTTCCTTAGCCTTGTTGACCCTTGCCGTGCCGTTCCTTCCCTTACCCTTACATTGCCTTGATTTCCCTTGCATTCCTTGCCTTCCGTTACTCTTTGCTTACGTTCCGTGCATTTCCTAGCCTTGCGTTGTCGTGCCTTAGCCTTGCCTCGCCTGACAGTGCCTTGCCTTGCGTTACCCTTTCATTGCCTGGCCGTGCATTGCCTAGCCTTGCGTTGCCGTGCCTTAGCCTTGTTTCCCCTTGCCGTGCCGTGCCTTTTGTTACACTTGCCTTGCCTTGCTTTCTCTTGCTGTCCTTGCCTTCCGTTACTCTTTCCTTGCCTAGCCGTGCACTGCCTAGCCTTGCGTTGTCGTGCATTAGCCTTGCCTTTCCTCACCGTGACTTGCCTTGCGTTACCCTTTCCTTCCCTATCCATGCATTCCCTAGCTGTGCGTTGTCGTGCCTTAGCCTTGTTTCGCCTTGCGGTGCAGTGCCTTCCGTTACCCTTGACTTGCCTTGCTTTCCCTTGCCTTCCTTGCCTTCCGTTACTGTTTGCTTGCCTTGCCGTGCATTGCCCAACCTTGTGTAGTTGTGCCTTATTCTTACCTTGCCTGTCCGTGCCTTGCCTTGCGTTGCCCTTTCCTTGGCTTGCCGTGCATTGCCTAGCCGTACGTTGTCGTGCCTTAGCCTTGTTTCACCTTGCCATAGCCTTGCTTGCGTTGCCTTGCTTTGCCTTGCCTTCCTTGCCTTCCATTACTCTTTGGTGCCTTCCGTGCATTGCCTAGCCTTGCGTTGTCGTGCCTTAGCCTTTTTTCACCTTGCCATTGCTTTGCTTGCGTTGCCTTGCTTTGCCTTGCCTTCCTTGCCTTCCGTTACTCTTTGCTTGCCTTCCGTGCATTGCCTAGCCTTGCGTTGTCGTGCATTAGCCTTGCCTTGCGTTACCCTTTCCTTGCCTGGCCGTGCATTGCCTAGCCGTGCGTTGCCGTGCCTTAGCCTTGTTTCCCCTTGCCGTGCCGTGCCTTTTCTTACACTTGCCTTGCCTTGCTTTGCCTTGCCTTCCTTTCCTTCCGTTACTCTTTCCTTGCCTAGCCGTGCACTGCCTAGCCTTGCGTTGTCGTGCATTAGCCTTGTCTTGCCTCACCGTGCCTTGCCTTCCGTTACCCTTTCCTTGCCTTGCCGTGCATTGCCTAGCCGTGCGTTGTCGTGCCTTAGCCTTGTTTCACCTTGCCATAGCCTTCCTTGCGTTGCCTTGCTTTCCCATGCCTTCCTTTCCTTCCGTTACTCTTTCCTTGCCTTGCCGTGAATTGCCTAGCCGTGCGTTGTCGTGCATTAGCCTTGCCTCGCCTCACCGTGCTTTGCCTTGCGTTACCCTTTCCTTGCCTTGCCGTGCATTGCCTAGCCGTGCGTTTTCGATCCTTAGCCTTGTTTCCCCTTGCCGTGCCGTTCCTTCCCTTACCCTTATATTGCCTTGATTTCCCTTGCATTCCTTGCCTTCCGTTACTCTTTGCTTACCTTCCGTGCAATGCCTAGCCTTGCATTGTCGTGCCTTAGCCTTGCCTCGCCTGACAGTGCCTTGCCTTGCGTTACCCTTTCCTTGCCTTGCCGTGCATTGCCTAACCGTGCGTTGTCGTGCCTTAGCCTTGTTTCACCTTGCCGTAGCCTTGCTTGCGTCGCCTTGCTTTGCCTTGCCTTCCTTGCCTTCCGTTACTCTTTGCTTGCCTTCCGTGCATTGCCTAGCCTTGGGTTGTCGCGCCTTAGCCTTGCCTCGCCTGACCGTGCTTTGCCTTGCGTTGCTCTTTCCTTCCCTTGCCGTGCTTTGCCTAGCCGTGCGTTGTCGTGCATTAGACTTACCTTGCCTCACCGTGCCTTGCCTTGCGTTACCCTTTCCTTGCTTTGCCGTGCATTGCCTAGCCGTGCGTTGTCGTTCCTTAGCCTTGTTTCCCCTTGCCGTGCCGTTCCTTCCCTTACCCTTACATTGCCTTGATTTCCCTAGCATTCCTTGCCTTCCGTTACTCTTTGCTTACGTTCCGTGCATTTTCTAGCCTTGCGTTGTCGTGCCTTAGCCTTGCCTCGCCAGACAGTGCCTTGCCTTGCGTTACCCTTTCATTGCCAGGCCGTGCATTGCCTAGCCTTGCGTTGCCGTGCCTTAGCCTTGTTTCCCCTTGCCGTGCCGTGCCTTTTGTTACACTTGGCTTGCCTTGCTTTGCCTTGCCTTCCTTTCCTTCCGTTACTGTTTCCTTGCCTAGCCGTGCACTGCCTAGCCTTGCGTTGTCGTGCCTTAGCCTTGCCTCTCCTGACCGTGCCTTGCCTTGAGTTACCCCTTCCTTGCCTTGCCGTGCATTGCCTAGCCTTGCGTTGTCGTGCATTAGCCTTGCCTTGCCTCACCGTGCCTTGCCTTGCGTTACCCTTTCCTTGCCTGGCCGTGCATTGCCTAGCCGTGCGTTGTCGTTCCTTAGCCTTGTTTCCCCTTGCCGTGCCGTTCCTTCCCTTACCCTTATATTGCCTTGATTTCCCTTGCATTCCATGCCTTCCGTTACTCTTTGCTTGCCTTCCGTGCATTGCCTAGACTTGCGTTGTCGTGTCTTAGCCTTGCCTACCCTGACAGTGCCTTGCCTTGCGTTACCCTTTCCTTGCCTGTCCATGCATTGCCTAGCCGTGCGTTGCCGTTCCTTCGCCTTGTTTCCCCTTGCCGTGCCTTTCCTTCCCTTACCCTTACCTTGCCTTGCTTTCTCTTGCTGTCCTTGCCTTCCCTTACTCTTTGCTTACCCTCCGTGCATTGCCTAGCCTTGCGTTGTCGTGCCTTTGCCTTCCCTCGCCTTACCGTGCCTTCCCTTGCATTACCCTTTCCTTGCCTTGCCGTGCATTGTCTAGCCGTGCGTTGTCGTGCATTAGCCTTGCCTTTCCTCACCGTGTCTTGCATTGCGTTACCCTTTCCTTCCCTATCCATGCATTCCCTAGCTGTGCGTTGTCGTGCCTTAGCCTTGTTTCGCCTTGCGGTGCAGTGCCTTCCGTTACCCTTGCCTTGCCTTGCTTTCCCTTGCCTTCCTTGCCTTCCGTTACTGTATGCTTGCCTTGCCGTGCATTGCCCAACCTTGTGTAGTTGTGCCTTATTCTTGCCTTGCCGGACCGTGCCTTGCCTTGCGTTGCCCTTTCCTTGGCAAGCCGTGCATTACCTAGCCGTACGTTGTCGTGCCTTAGCCTTGTTTCACCTTGCCATAGCCTTGCTTGCGTTGCCTTGCTTTCCCTTGCCTTGCTTTGCTTCCGTTACTCTTTCCTTGCCTTACCGTGCACTGCCTATCCTGGCGTTGTCGTGCATTAGCCTTGCCTTGCCTGACCGTGCCTTGCCTGGCCTTACCCTTTCCTTGCCTTGTCGTGCATTGCCTAGCTGTGCGTTGTCGTGCCTTAGCCTTGTTTCCCCTTTCCGTGCCGTTCCTTCCCTTACCCTTACCTTGCCTTGCTTTCCCTTGCTTTCCTTGCCTTCCGTTACTCTTTGCTTACCTTCCGTGCATTTCCTAGCCTTGAGTTGTCGTGCCTTAGCCTTGCCTCTCCTTACCGTGCCTTGCCTTGCGTTACCCTTTCCTTGCCTGGCCGTGCATTGCCTAGCCGTGCGTTGCCGTTCCTTAGCCTTGTTTCCCCTTGCCGTGCCGTGCCTTTTGTTACACTTGCCTTGCCTTGCTTTGCCTTTCCTTCCTTTCCTTCCGTTACTCTTTACTTGCCTAGCCGTGCACTGCCAAGCATTGCGTTGTCGTGCCTTAGCCTTGCCTCGCCTGACAATGCATTGCCTTGGTTTACCCTTTCCTTGCCTTGCCGTGCATTGCCTAACCGTGCGTTGTCGTGCCTTAGCCTTGTTTCTCCTTTCCGTGCCGTTCCCTCACTTACCCTTACCTTGCCTTGCTCTCCCTTGCTTTCCTTTCCTTCCGTTACTCTTTGCTTACCTTCCGTGCAATGCCTAGCCTTGCGTTGTCGTGCCTTAGCCTTGCCTCGCCTGACAGTGCCTTGCCTTGCGTTACCCTTTCCTTCCCTTGCCGTGCATTGCCTAACCGTGCGTTGTCGTGCCTTAGACTTGTTTCACCTTGTCGTAGCCTTGCTGCGTTGCCTTGCTTTGCCTTGCCTTCCTTGCCTTCCGTTACTCTTTGCTTGCCTTCCGTGCATTGCCTAGCCGTGCGTTGCCGTGCCTTAGCTTTGTTTCCCCTTGCCGTGCCGTACCTTTTGTTACACTTGCCTTGCCTTGCTTTGCCTTGCATTCCATTCCTTCCATTACTCTTTCCTTGCCTAGCCGTGCACTGCCTAGCCTTGCGTTGTCTTGCCTTAGCCTTGCCTCTCCTGACAGTGCCTTGCTTGCGTTACCCTTTCCTTGCCTTGTCGTGCATTGCCTAGGCGTCCGTTGTCGTGCATTAGCCTTGCCTTGCCTCACCGTACCTTGCCTTGCGTTACCCTTTCCTTCCCTATCCGTGGATTCTCTAGCTGTGCGTTGTCGTGCCTTAGCCTTGTTTCCCCTTGCGGTGCCGTGCCTTCCGTTACCCTTGCCTTGCTTTGCTTTCCCTTGCCTTCCTTGCCTTCCGTTCCTCTTTCCTTGCCTAGCCGTGCACTGCCTAGCCGTGCGTTGTCGTGCCTTAGCCTTGTTTCACCTTGCCATAGCCTTGCTTGCGTTGCCTTGCTTTGCCTTGCCTTCCTTGCCTTCCGTCACTGTTTGCTTGCCTTCGGTGCATTGCCTAGCCTTGCGTTGTCGTGCCTTATCCTTGCCTCGCCTGACCCTGCCTTGCCTTGCGTTACCCCTTTCTTGCCTTGCCGTGCATTGCCTAGCCTTGCGTTGTCGTGCATTAGCCGTGCCTTGCCTCACCGTGCCTTGCCTTGCGTTACCCTTTCCTTGCCTTGCCGTGCATTGCCTAACCGTGCGTTGTCGTGCCTTAGCCTTGTTTCTCCTTTCCGTGCCGTTCCCTCACTTACCCATACCTTGCCTTGCTTTCCCTTGCTTTCCTTTCCTTCCGTTACTCTTTACTTGCCTAGCCGTGCACTGCCAAGCCTTGCGTTGTCGTGCCTTAGCCTTGCTTCGCCTGACAATGCATTGCCTTGGGTTACCCTTTCCTTGCCTTGCCGTGCATTGCCTAACCGTGCGTTGTCGTGCCTTAGCCTTGTTTCTCCTTTCCGTGCCGTTCCCTCACTTACCCATACCTTGCCTTGCTTTCCCTTGCTTTCCTTTCCTTCCGTTACCCTTTGCTTACCTTCCGTACAATGCCTAGCCCTGCGTTGTCGTGCCTTAGCCTTTCCTCGCCTGACAGTGCCTTGCCTTGCGTTACCCTTTCCTTGCCTTGCCGTGCATTTCCTAACCGTGCGTTGTCGTGCCTTAGACTTGTTTCACCTTGTCGTAGCCTTGCTTGCGTTGCCTTGCTTTGCCTTGCCTTCCTTGCCTTCCGTTACTCTTTGCTTGCCTTCCGTGCATTGCCTAGCCTTGCGTTGTCGCGCCTTAGGCTTGCCTCGCCTGACCGTGCTTTGCCTTTCGTTATTCTTTCCTTGCCTTGCCGTGCATTGCCTAGCCGTCCGTTGTCGTGCATTAGCCTTGCCTTGCCTCACCGTGCCTTGCCTTGCTTTACCCTTTCCTTGCTGGCCGTGCATTGCCTAGCCGTGCGTTGCCGTGTCTTAGCTTTGTTTCCCCTTGCCGTGCCGTGCCTTTTGTTACACTTGCCTTGCGTTGCTTTGCTTGCATTCCATTCCTTCCATTACTCTTTCCTTGCCTAGCCGTGCACTGCCTAGCCTTGCGTTGTCGTGCCTTAGCCTTGCCTCTTCTGACAGTGCCTTGCTTGCGTTACCCTTTACTTGCCTTGCCGTGCATTGCCTAGGCGTCCGTTGTCGTGCATTAGCCTTGCCTTGCCTCACGGTGCCTTGCCTTGCGTTACCCTTTCCTTCCCTATCCGTGGATTCTCTAGCTGTGCGTTGTCGTGCCTTAGCCTTGTTTCCCCTTGCGGTGCCGTGCCTTCCGTTACCCTTGCCTTGCCTTGCTTTCCCTTGCCTTCCTTGCCTTCCGTTCCTCTTTCCTTGCCTAGCCGTGCACTGCCTAGCCGTGCGTTGTCGTGCCTTAGCCTTGTTTCACCTTGCCATAGCCTTGCTTGCGTTGCCTTGCTTTGCCTTGCCTTCCTTGCCTTCCGTTACTGTTTGCTTGCCTTCGGTGCATTGCCTAGCCTTGCGTTGTCGTGCCTTATCCTTGCCTCGCCTGACCCTGCCTTGCCTTGCGTTACCCCTTCCTTGCCTTGCCGTGCATTGCCTAGCCTTGCGTTGTCGTGCATTAGCCTTGCCTTGCCTCACCCTGCCTTGCCTTGCGTTACCCTTTCCTTGCCTGGCCGTGCATTGCCTAGCCGTGCGTTGCCGTGCCTTAGCCTTGTTTCCCCTTGCCGAGCCGTTCCTTCCCTTACCCTTGCCTTGCCTTCCTTTCCCTTGCCTTCCTTGCCTTCCGTTACTCTTTACTTGCCTAGCCGTGCAATGCCAAGCCTTACGTTGTCGTGCCTTAGCCTTGCCTCGCCTGACAGTGCCTTGCCTTGCGTTACCCTTTCCTTGCCTTGCCGTGCATTGCCTAACCGTGCGTTGTCGTGCCTTAGCCTTGTTTCACCTTGCCGTAGCCTTGCTTGCGTTGCCTTGCTTTGCCTTGCCTTCCTTGCCTTCCGTTACTCGTTGCTTGCCTTCCGTGCATTGCCTAGCCTTGGGTTGTCGCGCCTTAGCCTTGCCTCGCCTGACCGTGAATGCCTTGCGTTACTCTTTCCTTACCTTGCCGTGCATTGCCTAGCCGTGCGTTGTCGTGCATTAGCCTTGCCTTGCCTCACCGTGCCTTGCCTTGCGTTACCCTTCCTTGCCTTGCCGTGTATTGCCTAGCCGTGCGTTGTCGTTCCTTAGCCTTGTTTCCCCTTGCCGTGCCGTTCCTTCCCTTACCCTTATATTGCCTTGATTTCCCTTGCATTCCTTGCCTTCCGTTACTCTTTGCTTGCCTTCCGTGCATTGCCTAGACTTGCGTTGTCGTGCCTTAGCCTTGCCTACCCTGACAGTGCCTTGCCTTGCGTTACCCTTTCCTTGCCTGTCCATGCATTGCCTAGCCGTGCGTTGCCGTTCCTTCGCCTTGTTTCCCCTTGCCGTGCCGTGCCTTTTGTTACACTTGCCTTGCCTTGCTTTGCCTTGCCTTCCTTTCCTTCCGTTACTCTTTACTTGCCTAGCCGTGCAGTGCCAAGCCTTGCGTTGTCGTGCCTTAGCCTTGCCTCGCCTTACAGTGCCTTGCTTGCGTTACCCTTTCCTTGCCTTGGCGTGCATTGCCTAGCCGTCCGTTGTCGTGCATTAGCCTTGCCTTGGCTCACCGTGCCTTGCCTTGCGTTACCCTTTCCTTCCCTATCCGTGGATTCCCTAGCTGTGCGTTGTCGTGCCTTAGCCTTGTTTCGCCTTGCGGTGCCGTGCCTTCCGTTACCCTTGCCTTGCCTTGCTTTCCTTTGCCTTCCTTGCCTTCCGTTACTCATTCCTTGCCTACCCGTGCATTGCCTAGCCGTGCGTTGCCGTGCCTTAGCCTTGTTTCACCTTGCCATAGCCTTCCTTGCGTTGCCTTGCTTTGCCTTGCCTTCCTTGCCTTCCGTTACTCTTTGCTTGCCTTCCGTGCATTGCTTAGCCTTGCTTTGTCGTGCCTTAGCCTTGCCTCGCCTGACCGTGCCTTGCCTTGCGTTACCCCTTCTTTGCCTTGCCGTGCATTGCCTAGCCTTGCGTTGTCGTGCATTAGCCTTGCCTTGCCTGAGCGTTCCATGCCTGGTGTTACACTTTCCTTGCCTTTCCGTGCATTGCCTAGCTCTGTGTTGTCGTACCTTACCCTTGTTTCCCCTTGCCGTGCCGTTCCTTCCCTTACCTTTATCTTGCCTTCCTTTCCCTTGCTTTGCTTGCCTTGCGTTACTCTTTGCTTACATTCCGTGCATTGCCTAGCCTTGCGTTGTCGTGCCTTAGCCTTTCCACGCCAGAGAGTGCCTTGCCTTGCGTTACCCGTTCGTTGCCTTGCCGTGCATTGCCTAGCCGTGCGTTGCCTTGCCTTAGCCTTGTTTCCCCTTGCCGTGCCGTTCCTTCCCTTTCCCTTACCTTGCCTTGCTTTCTCTTGCTGTCCTTGCCTTCCCTTACTCTTTGGTTACCCTCCGTGCATTGCCTAGCCGTGCGTTGTCGTTCCTTAGCCTTGTTTCCCCTTGCCGTGCCGTTCCTTCCCTTACCCTTATATTGCCTTGATTTCCCTTGCATTCCTTGCCTTCCGTTACTCTTTGCTTCCCTTCCGTGCATTTCCTAGCCTTGCGTTGTCGTGCCTTAGCCTTGCCTCTCCTTACCGTGCCTTGCCTTGCGTTACCCTTTCCTTGCCTGGCCGTGCATTGCCTAGCCGTGCGTTGCCGTTCCTTAGCCTTGTTTCCCCTTGCCGTGCCGTGCCTTTTGTTACACTTGCCTTGCCTTGCTTTGCCTTTCCTTCCTTTCCTTCCGTTACTCTTTACTTGCCTAGCCGTGCACTGCCAAGCATTGCGTTGTCGTGCCTTAGCCTTGCCTCGCCTGACAATGCATTGCCTTGGTTTACCCTTTCCTTGCCTTGCCGTGCATTGCCTAACCGTGCGTTGTCGTGCCTTAGCCTTGTTTCTCCTTTCCGTGCCGTTCCCTCACTTACCCTTACCTTGCCTTGCTCTCCCTTGCTTTCCTTTCCTTCCGTTACTCTTTGCTTACCTTCCGTGCAATGCCTAGCCTTGCGTTGTCGTGCCTTAGCCTTGCCTCGCCTGACAGTGCCTTGCCTTGCGTTACCCTTTCCTTCCCTTGCCGTGCATTGCCTAACCGTGCGTTGTCGTGCCTTAGACTTGTTTCACCTTGTCGTAGCCTTGCTTGCGTTGCCTTGCTTTGCCTTGCCTTCCTTGCCTTCCGTTACTCTTTGCTTGCCTTCCGTGCATTGCCTAGGCGTCCGTTGCCTTGCCTGTTTCCCCTTGCCGTGCCGTACCTTTTGTTACACTTGCCTTGCCTTGCTTTGCCTTGCATTCCATTCCTTCCATTACTCTTTCCTTGCCTAGCCGTGCACTGCCTAGCCTTGCGTTGTCGTGCCTTAGCCTTGCCTCTCCTGACAGTGCCTTGCTTGCGTTACCCTTTCCTTGCCTTGTCGTGCATTGCCTAGGCGTCCGTTGTCGTGCATTAGCCTTGCCTTGCCTCACCGTACCTTGCCTTGCGTTACCCTTTCCTTCCCTATCCGTGGATTCTCTAGCTGTGCGTTGTCGTGCCTTAGCCTTGTTTCCCCTTGCGGTGCCGTGCCTTCCGTTACCCTTGCCTTGCTTTGCTTTCCCTTGCCTTCCTTGCCTTCCGTTACTCTTTCCTTGCCTAGCCGTGCACTGCCTAGCCGTGCGTTGTCGTGCCTTAGCCTTGTTTCACCTTGCCATAGCCTTGCTTGCGTTGCCTTGCTTTGCCTTGCCTTCCTTGCCTTCCGTCACTGTTTGCTTGCCTTCGGTGCATTGCCTAGCCTTGCGTTGTCGTGCCTTATCCTTGCCTCGCCTGACCCTGCCTTGCCTTGCGTTACCCCTTTCTTGCCTTGCCGTGCATTGCCTAGCCTTGCGTTGTCGTGCATTAGCCGTGCCTTGCCTCACCGTGCCTTGCCTTGCGTTACCCTTTCCTTGCCTTGCCGTGCATTGCCTAACCGTGCGTTGTCGTGCCTTAGCCTTGTTTCTCATTTCCGTGCCGTTCCCTCACTTACCCATACCTTGCCTTGCTTTCCCTTGCTTTCCTTTCCTTCCGTTACTCTTTACTTGCCTAGCCGTGCACTGCCAAGCCTTGCGTTGTCGTGCCTTAGCCTTGCTTCGCCTGACAATGCATTGCCTTGGGTTACCCTTTCCTTGCCTTGCCGTGCATTGCCTAACCGTGCGTTGTCGTGCCTTAGCCTTGTTTCTCCTTTCCGTGCCGTTCCCTCACTTACCCATACTTTGCCTTGCTTTCCCTTGCTTTCCTTTCCTTCCGTTACCCTTTGCTTACCTTCCGTACAATGCCTAGCCCTGCGTTGTCGTGCCTTAGCCTTTCCTCGCCTGACAGTGCCTTGCCTTGCGTTACCCTTTCCTTGCCTTGCCGTGCATTTCCTAACCGTGCGTTGTCGTGCCTTAGACTTGTTTCACCTTGTCGTAGCCTTGCTTGCGTTGCCTTGCTTTGCCTTGCCTTCCTTGCCTTCCGTTACTCTTTGCTTGCCTTCCGTGCATTGCCTAGCCTTGCGTTGTCGCGCCTTAGGCTTGCCTCGCCTGACCGTGCTTTGCCTTGCGTTATTCTTTCCTTGCCTTGCCGTGCATTGCCTAGCCGTCCGTTGTCGTGCATTAGCCTTGCCTTGCCTCACCGTGCCTTGCCTTGCTTTACCCTTTCCTTGCCTGGCCGTGCATTGCCTAGCCGTGCGTTGCCGTGTCTTAGCTTTCTTTCCCCTTGCCGTGCCGTGCCTTTTGTTACACTTGCCTTGCGTTGCTTTGCTTGCATTCCATTCCTTCCATTACTCTTTCCTTGCCTAGCCGTGCACTGCCTAGCCTTGCGTTGTCGTGCCTTAGCCTTGCCTCTTCTGACAGTGCCTTGCTTGCGTTACCCTTTACTTGCCTTGCCGTGCATTGCCTAGGCGTCCGTTGTCGTGCATTAGCCTTGCCTTGCCTCACGGTGCCTTGCCTTGCGTTACCCTTTCCTTCCCTATCCGTGGATTCTCTAGCTGTGCGTTGTCGTGCCTTAGCCTTGTTTCCCCTTGCGGTGCCGTGCCTTCCGTTACCCTTGCCTTGCCTTGCTTTCCCTTGCCTTCCTTGCCTTCCGTTCCTCTTTCCTTGCCTGGCCGTGCACTGCCTAGCCGTGCGTTGTCGTGCCTTAGCCTTGTTTCACCTTGCCATAGCCTTGCTTGCGTTGCCTTGCTTTGCCTTGCCTTCCTTGCCTTCCGTTACTGTTTGCTTGCCTTCGGTGCATTGCCTAGCCTTGCGTTGTCGTGCCTTATCCTTGCCTCGCCTGACCCTGCCTTGCCTTGCTTTACCCCTTCCTTGCCTTGCCGTGCATTGCCTAGCCTTGCGTTGTCGTGCATTAGCCTTGCCTTGCCTCACCGTGCCGTGCCTTCCGTTACCCTTGCCTTGCCTTGCTTTCCCTTGCCTTCCTTGCCTTCCGTTACTCTTTACTTGCCTAGCCGTGCAATGCCAAGCCTTACGTTGTCGTGCCTTAGCCTTGCCTCGCCTGACAGTGCCTTGCCTTGCGTTACCCTTTCTTTGCCTTGCCGTGCATTGCCTAACCGTGCGTTGTCGTGCCTTAGCCTTGTTTCACCTTGCCGTAGCCTTGCTTGCGTTGCCTTGCTTTGCCTTGCCTTCCTTGCCTTCCGTTACTCGTTGCTTGCCTTCCGTGCATTGCCTAGCCTTGGGTTGTCGCGCCTTAGCCTTGCCTCGCCTGACCGTGAATGCCTTGCGTTACTCTTTCCTTACCTTGCCGTGCATTGCCTAGCCGTGCGTTGTCGTGCATTAGCCTTGCCTTGCCTCACCGTGCCTTGCCTTGCGTTACCCTTCCTTGCCTTGCCGTGTATTGCCTAGCCGTGCGTTGTCGTTCCTTAGCCTTGTTTCCCCTTGCCGTGCCGTTCCTTCCCTTACCCTTATATTGCCTTGATTTCCCTTGCATTCCTTGCCTTCCGTTACTCTTTGCTTGCCTTCCGTGCATTGCCTAGCTTGCGTTGTCGTGCCTTAGCCTTGCCTACCCTGACAGTGCCTTGCCTTGCGTTACCCTTTCCTTGCCTGTCCATGCATTGCCTAGCCGTGCGTTGCCGTTCCTTCGCCTTGTTTCCCCTTGCCGTGCCGTGCCTTTTGTTACACTTGCCTTGCCTTGCTTTGCCTTGCCTTCCTTTCCTTCCGTTACTCTTTACTTGCCTAGCCGTGCACTGCCAAGCCTTGCGTTGTCGTGCCTTAGCCTTGCCTCGCCTTACAGTGCCTTGCTTGCGTTACCCTTTCCTTGCCTTGGCGTGCATTGCCTAGCCGTCCGTTGTCGTGCATTAGCCTTGCCTTGGCTCACCGTGCCTTGCCTTGCGTTACCCTTTCCTTCCCTATCCGTGGATTCCCTAGCTGTGCGTTGTCGTGCCTTAGCCTTGTTTCGCCTTGCGGTGCCGTGCCTTCCGTTACCCTTGCCTTGCCTTGCTTTCCCTTGCCTACCTTGCCTTCCGTTACTCTTTCCTTGCCTAGCCGTGCACTGCCTAGCCGAGCGTTGTCGTGCCTTAGCCTTGTTTCACCTTGCCATAGCCTTCCTTGCGTTGCCTTGCTTTGCCTTGCCTTCCTTGCCTTCCGTTACTCTTTGCTTGCCTTCCGTGCATTGCTTAGCCTTGCTTTGTCGTGCCTTAGCCTTGCCTCGCCTGACCGTGCCTTGCCTTGCGTTACCCCTTCTTTGCCTTGCCGTGCATTGCCTAGCCTTGCGTTGTCGTGCATTAGCCTTGCCTTGCCTGAGCGTTCCATGCCTGGTGTTACACTTTCCTTGCCTTTCCGTGCATTGCCTAGCTCTGTGTTGTCGTACCTTACCCTTGTTTCCCCTTGCCGTGCCGTTCCTTCCCTTACCTTTATCTTGCCTTCCTTTCCCTTGCTTTGCTTGCCTTGCGTTACTCTTTGCTTACATTCCGTGCATTGCCTAGCCTTGCGTTGTCGTGCCTTAGCCTTTCCACGCCAGACAGTGCCTTGCCTTGCGTTACCCGTTCGTTGCCTTGCCGTGCATTGCCTAGCCGTGCGTTGCCTTGCCTTAGCCTTGTTTCCCCTTGCCGTGCCGTTCCTTCCCTTTCCCTTACCTTGCCTTGCTTTCTCTTGCTGTCCTTGCCTTCCCTTACTCTTTGCTTACTCTCCGTGCATTGCCTAGCCTTGCGTTGTCGTGCCTTAGCCTTGTTTCCCGTTGCGGTGCCGTTCCTTCCCTTACCCTTATATTGCCTTGATTTCCCTTGCATTCCTTGCCTTCCGTTACTCTTTGCTTCCCTTCCGTGCATTTCCTAGCCTTGCGTTGTCGTGCCTTAGCCTTGCCTCTCCTTACCGTGCCTTGCCTTGCGTTACCCATTCCTTGCCTGGCCGTGCATTGCCTAGCCGTGCGTTGCCGTTCCTTAGCCTTGTTTCCCCTTGCCGTGCCGTGCCTTTTGTTACACTCGCCTTGCCTTGCTTTGCCTTTCCTTCCATTCCTTCCGTTACTCTTTACTTGCCTAGCCGTGCACTGCCAAGCATTGCGTTGTCGTGCCTTAGCCTTGCCTCGCCTGACAATGCATTGCCTTGGTTTACCCTTTCCTTGCCTTGCCGTGCATTGCCTAACCGTGCGTTGTCGTGCCTTAGCCTTGTTTCTCCTTTCCGTGCCGTTCCCTCACTTACCCTTACCTTGCCTTGCTCTCCCTTGCTTTCCTTTCCTTCCGTTACTCTTTGCTTACCTTCCGTGCAATGCCTAGCCTTGCGTTGTCGTGCCTTAGCCTTGCCTCGCCTGACAGTGCCTTGCCTTGCGTTACCCTTTCCTTCCCTTGCCGTGCATTGCCTAACCGTGCGTTGTCGTGCCTTAGACTTGTTTCACCTTGTCGTAGCCTTGCTTGCGTTGCCTTGCTTTGCCTTGCCTTCCTTGCCTTCCGTTACTCTTTGCTTGCCTTCCGTGCATTGCCTAGCCGTGCGTTGCCGTTCCTTCGCCTTGTTTCCCTTTGCCGTGCCGTGCCTTTTGTTACACTTGCCTTGCCTTGCTTTGCCTTGCCTTCCTTTCCTTCCGTTACTCTTTACTTGCCTAGCCGTGCACTGCCAAGCCTTGTGTTGTCGTGCCTTAGACTTGCCTCGCCTGACAGTGCCTTGCTTGCGTTACCCGTTCCTTGCCTTGGCGTGCATTGCCTAGCCGTCCGTTGTCGTGCATTAGCCTTGCCTTGGCTCACCGTGCCTTGCCTTGCGTTACCCTTTCCTTCCCTATCCGTGGATTCCCTAGCTGTGCGTTGTCGTGCCTTAGCCTTGTTTCGCTTTGCGGTGCCGTGCCTTCCGTTACCCTTGCCTTGCCTTGCTTTCCCTTGCCTTCCTTGCCATCCGTTACTCTTTCCTTGCCTAGCCGTGCACTGCCTAGCCGAGCGTTGTCGTGCCTTAGCCTTGTTTCACCTTGCCATAGCCTTCCTTGCGTTGCCTTGATTTGCCTTGCCTTCCTTGCCTTCCGTTACTCTTTGCTTGCCTTCCGTGCATTGCCTAGCCTTGCTTTGTCGTGCCTTAGCCTTGCCTCGCCTGACCGTGCCTTGCCTTGCGTTACCCCTTCTTTGCCTTGCCGTGCATTGCCTAGCCTTGCGTTGTCGTGCATTAGCCTTGCCTTGCCTGAGCGTTCCATGCCTGGTGTTACACTTTCCTTGCCTTTCCGTGCATTGCCTAGCTCTGTGTTGTCGTACCTTACCCTTGTTTCCCCTTGCCGTGCCGTTCCTTCCCTTACCTTTACCTTGCCTTCCTTTCCCTTGCTTTGCTTGCCTTGCGTTACTCTTTGCTTACATTCCGTGCATTGCCTAGCCTTGCGTTGTCGTGCCTTAGCCTTTCCACGCCAGACAGTGCCTTGCCTTGCGTTACCCGTTCGTTGCCTTGCCGTGCATTGCCTAGCCGTGCGTTGCCTTGCCTTAGCCTTGTTTCCCCTTGCCGTGCCTTTCCTTCCCTTACCCTAACCTTGCCTTGCTTTCTCTTGCTGTCCTTGCCTTCCTTTACTCTTTGCTTACCCTCCGTGCATTGCCTAGCCTTGCGTTGTCGTGCCTTTGCCTTGCCTCGCCTTACCGTGCCTTCCCTTGCATTACCCTTTCCTTGCCTTGCCGTGCATTGTCTAGCCGTGCGTTGTCGTGCATTAGCCTTGCCTTTCCTCACCGTGTCTTGCATTGCGTTACCCTTTCCTTCCCTATCCATGCATTCCCTAGCTGTGCGTTGTCGTGCCTTAGCCTTGTTTCGCCTTGCGGTGCAGTGCCTTCCGTTACCCTTGCCTTGCCTTGCTTTCCCTTGCCTTCCTTGCCTTCCGTTACTGTATGCTTGCCTTGCCGTGCATTGCCCAACCTTGTGTAGTTGTGCCTTATTCTTGCCTTGCCTGACCGTGCCTTGCCTTGCGTTGCCCTTTCCTTGGCAAGCCGTGCATTGCCTAGCCGTACGTTGTCGTGCCTTAGCCTTGTTTCACCTTGCCATAGCCTTGCTTGCGTTGCCTTGCTTTCCCTTGCCTTGCTTTGCTTCCGTTACTCTTTCCTTGCCTTACCGTGCACTGCCTAGCCTGGCGTTGTCGTGCATTAGCCTTGCCTTGCCTGACCGTGCCTTGCCTGGCCTTACCCTTTCCTTGCCTTGTCGTGCATTGCCTAGCCGTGCGTTGTCGTGCCTTAGCCTTGTTTCCCCTTTCCGTGCCGTTCCTTCCCTTACCCTTACCTTGCCTTGCTTTCCCTTGCTTTCCTTGCCTTCCGTTACTCTTTGCTTACCTTCCGTGCATTTCCTAGCCTTGCGTTGTCGTGCCTTAGCCTTGCCTCTCCTTACCGTGCCTTGCCTTGCGTTACCCTTTCCTTGCCTGGCCGTGCATTGCCTAGCCGTGCGTTGCCGTTCCTTAGCCTTGATTCCCCTTGCCGTGCCGTGCCTTTTGTTACACTTGCCTTGCCTTGCTTTGCCTTTCCTTCCTTTCCTTCCGTTACTCTTTACTTGCCTAGCCGTGCACTGCCAAGCATTGCGTTGTCGTGCCTTAGCCTTGCCTCGCCTGACAATGCATTGCCTTGGTTTACCCTTTCCTTGCCTTGCCGTGCATTGCCTAACCGTGCGTTGTCGTGCCTTAGCCTTGTTTCTCCTTTCCGTGCCGTTCCCTCACTTACCCTTACCTTGCCTTGCTCTCCCTTGCTTTCCTTTCCTTCCGTTACTCTTTGCTTACCTTCCGTGCAATGCCTAGCCTTGCGTTGTCGTGCCTTAGCCTTGCCTCGCCTGACAGTGCCTTGCCTTGCGTTACCCTTTCCTTCCCTTGCCGTGCATTGCCTAACCGTGCGTTGTCGTGCCTTAGACTTGTTTCACCTTGTCGTAGCCTTGCTTGCGTTGCCTTGCTTTGCCTTGCCTTCCTTGCC
Organism: Macrotis lagotis; assembly: GCF_037893015.1. Taxonomy (NCBI): domain Eukaryota; kingdom Metazoa; phylum Chordata; class Mammalia; order Peramelemorphia; family Peramelidae; genus Macrotis; species Macrotis lagotis. The sequence continues at coordinate 3,247 of NW_027422142.1, read as the reverse complement.
TTCCGTTACTCTTTGCTTGCCTTCCGTGCATTGCCTAGCCGTGCGTTGCCGTGCCTTAGCTTTGTTTCCCCTTGCCGTGCCGTACCTTTTGTTACACTTGCCTTGCCTTGCTTTGCCTTGCATTCCATTCCTTCCATTACCCTTTCCTTGCCTTGCCGTGCATTGCCTAACCGTGCGTTGTCGTGCCTTAGCCTTGTTTCTCATTTCCGTGCCGTTCCCTCACTTACCCATACCTTGCCTTGCTTTCCCTTGCTTTCCATTCCTTCCGTTACTCTTTACTTGCCTAGCCGTGCACTGCCAAGCCTTGCGTTGTCGTGCCTTAGCCTTGCTTCGCCTGACAATGCATTGCCTTGGGTTACCCTTTCCTTGCCTTGCCGTGCATTGCCTAACCGTGCGTTGTCGTGCCTTAGCCTTGTTTCTCCTTTCCGTGCCGTTCCCTCACTTACCCATACTTTGCCTTGCTTTCCCTTGCTTTCCTTTCCTTCCGTTACCCTTTGCTTACCTTCCGTACAATGCCTAGCCCTGCGTTGTCGTGCCTTAGCCTTTCCTCGCCTGACAGTGCCTTGCCTTGCGTTACCCTTTCCTTGCCTTGCCGTGCATTTCCTAACCGTGCGTTGTCGTGCCTTAGACTTGTTTCACCTTGTCGTAGCCTTGCTTGCGTTGCCTTGCTTTGCCTTGCCTTCCTTGCCTTCCGTTACTCTTTGCTTGCCTTCCGTGCATTGCCTAGCCTTGCGTTGTCGCGCCTTAGGCTTGCCTCGCCTGACCGTGCTTTGCCTTTCGTTATTCTTTCCTTGCCTTGCCGTGCATTGCCTAGCCGTCCGTTGTCGTGCATTAGCCTTGCCTTGCCTCACCGTGCCTTGCCTTGCTTTACCCTTTCCTTGCCTGGCCGTGCATTGCCTAGCCGTCCGTTGTCGTGCATTAGCCTTGCCTTGCCTCACCGTGCCTTGCCTTGCTTTACCCTTTCCTTGCCTGGCCGTGCATTGCCTAGCCGTGCGTTGCCGTGTCTTAGCTTTGTTTCCCCTTGCCGTGCCGTGCCTTTTGTTACACTTGCCTTGCGTTGCTTTGCTTGCATTCCATTCCTTCCGTTACTCTTTCCTTGCCTAGCCGTGCACTGCCTAGCCTTGCGTTATCGTGCCTTAGCCTTGCCTCTCCTGACAGTGCCTTGCTTGCGTTACCCTTTCCTTGCCTTGCCGTGCATTGCCTAGCCTTCCGTTGTCGTGCATTAGCCTTGCCTTGGCTCACCGTGCCTTGCCTTACGTTACACTTTCCTTCCCTATCCTTGGATTCCCTAGCTTTGCGTTGTCGTGCCTTAGCCATGTTTCGCCTTGCGGTGCAGTGCCTTCCGTTACCCTTGCCTTGCCTTGCTTTCCTTTGCCTTCCTTGCCTTCCGTTACTCTTTCCTTGCCTAGCCGTGCACTGCCTAGCCGAGCGTTGTCGTGCCTTAGGCTTGTTTCACCTTGCCATAGCCTTGCTTGCGTTGCCTTGCTTTGCCTTGCCTTCCTTGCCTTCCGTTACTCTTTGCTTGCCTTCCGTGCATTGCCTAGCCTTGCGTTGTCGTGCCTTAGCCTTGCCTCGCCTGACCGTGCCTTGCCTTGCGTTACCCCTTCTTTGCCTTGCCGTGCATTGCCTAGCCTTGCGTTGTCGTGCATTAGCCTTGCTTGCCTGAACGTTCCATGCCTGGCGTTACACTTTCCTTGCCTTTCCGTGCATTGCCTATCTCTGTGTTGTCGTACCTTACCCTTGTTTCCACTTGCCGTGCCGTTCCTTCCCTTACCTTTACCTTGCCTTCCTTTCCCTTGCTTTCCTTGCCTTGCGTTACTCTTTGCTTACATTCCGTGCATTGCCTAGCCTTGCGTTGTCGTGCCTTAGCCTTTCCTCGCCAGACAGTGCCTTGCCTTGCGTTACCCGTTCGTTGACTTGCCGTGCATTGCCTAGCCGTGCGTTGCCGTGCCTTAGCCTTGTTTCCCCTTGCCGTGCCGTTCCTTCCCTTACCCTTACCTTCCCTTGCTTTCCCTTGCTGTCCTTGCCTTCCCTTACTCTTTGCTTACCCTCCGTGCATTGCCTAGCCTTGCGTTGTCGTGCCTTTGCCTTGCCTCGACTTACCGTGCCTTCCCTTGCATTACCCTTTCCTTGCCTTGCCGTGCATTGTCTAGCCGTGCGTTGTCGTGCATTAGCCTTGCCTTTCCTCACCGTGACTTGCCTTGCGTTACCCTTTCCTTCCCTATCCATGCATTCCCTAGCTGTGCGTTGTCGTGCCTTAGCCTTGTTTCGCCTTGCGGTGCAGTGCCTTCCGTTACCCTTGCCTTGCCTTGCTTTCCCTTGCCTTCCTTGCCTTCCGTTACTGTTTGCTTGCCTTGCCGTGCATTGCCCAACCTTGTGTAGTTGTGACTTATTCTTGCCTTGCCTGACCGTGCCCTGCCTTGCGTTGCCCTTTCCTTGGTAAGCCGTGCATTGCCTAGCCGTACGTTGTCGTGCCTTAGCCTTGTTTCACCTTGCCATAGCCTTGCTTGCGTTGCCTTGCTTTCCCTTGCCTTGCTTTACTTCCGTTACTCTTTCCTTGACTTACCGTGCACTGCCTAGCCTGGCGTTGTCGTGCATTAGCCTTGCCTTGCCTGACCGTGCCTTGCCTGGCCTTACACTTTCCTTGCCTTGTCGTGCATTGCCTAGCCGTGCGTTGTCGTGCCTTAGCCTTGTTTCACCTTTCCGTGCCGTGCCCTCACTTACCCTTACCTTGCCTTGCTTTCCCTTGCTTTCCTTGCCTTCCGTTACTCTTTGCTTACCTTCCGTGCAATGCCTAGCCTTGCGTTGTCGAGCCTTAGCCTTGCCTCGCCTGACAGTGCCTTGCCTTGCGTTACCCTTTACTTGCCTTGCCGTGCATTGCCTAACCGTGCGTTGTCGTGCCTTAGACTTGTTTCACCTTGTCGTAGCCTTGCTTGCGTCGCCTTGCTTTGCCTTGCCTTCCTTGCCTTCCGTTACTCTTTGCTTGCCTTCCGTGCATTGCCTAGCCTTGCGTTGTCGCGCCTTAGCCTTCCCTCGCCTGACCGTGCTTTGCCTTGCGTTACTCTTTCCTTGCCATGCCGTGCATTGCCTAGCCGTGCGTTGTCGTGCATTAGCCTTGCCTTGCCTCACCGTGCCTTGCCTTGCGTTACCCTTTCCTTGCCTGGCCGTGCATTGCCTAGCCGTGCGTTGCCGTGCCTTAGCCTTGTTTCCCCTTGCCGTGCCGTGCCTTTGGTTACACTTGCCTTGC